>NW_004949118.1:506807-525922 GCF_000317375.1 Microtus ochrogaster | reverse complement strand
ACAGCAGACGCATGCTTGAGCATCTTCCCTGGGAGGAAGCATCTGAACTCCCCGCACAGCAGACGCATGCTTGAGCATCTTCTCCGGTCCAGGTAGACACCAGTCGTGGGCTCCCTCCCACCCCCACACTCCTGGAATCCCTGCCCACAGAGGGACAATTGCCCTGCACATCTTACATACTCAAGCAGAGCATCACGCTAGAAGAATGTGTAACCTCAGAAGAGACTCTGCTCCTCTGAGCATTCGAATGGAATGTGAAAATGTGTTTGTGTGGGGGTCTGCCAGGAGATGACAGTCTGCAGAAAACCCTCCAGATACGGCTGCACCCAGCAGAACTGACCGCAGCCCTCTGAGGAGAGGAGTGTGGTAGGCTGCATCCCACCTTCCCCTCAAGAGCCTTCCCTGAGCCAGGAGCTGGAGGGTGAGGAAGGGCTTGCTCTCCCGCAGGCTCACTTAAAGGAAGGGTGGGGCTCACCATCGCTCTGCAGAGTCCTGAGTTCCCACCCTGCTCTGGCTACACGATCCACACCCACCTGGCCCCAGTTAGTCCGTGCAGGGGTCTGGTGGTGTCCTTCCGGTTGACTGCCTGAAAACAGCTCAAGCTGTGAACAGGAGGTCACTGCAGCAGGCGGCAGCAACTGGAAAGTGTCAGGCAGCCACCTTCAGACGCAGGAAACCACAGGGGAATTTTTCTCTACAGTAAGTGACCCTGGGCCTTGGTAGAGGGTCCCTAGGTCTGGGTGAGGGGCCTTCAGGGGCACAACACAACAGAGGATCAGCCAACTCCATAAACCTGTTGTACTTTTCTCCTCTGAAGTGGGGTTCCCACTAACATAAGAGGCTCCAGAAGCTGGGAGGAGCCACTACAATATCCAGGAGCCCTCAGCACAAAGGAAAGTGCAGACTTTTACAAACTTTCAGGGGTGTGTGACTTAGCGACAGAATTACTTGCTGGCATGAAAATGTGTTTCTTCCCACGCACCGAACAAGAGTAGTCAAGGCTTTTACCTCATGTACATTTCAGAACTCCCCAGAGCAGAGATGAAGGCAGCTGAGTTAGGGAGCCCCAGACCCAGGCTCCATCTCCTCCTTCAGGAAACCCACCCACCTCCTTGGTAACCAGGGCCCTTGAGCACTAGGGAGATAAGCAGAGCTCAGATGGTTTGGTGTCCCCACGTGACAGCTGTGCTTACAATGGGAAGAGCTCACAAACTGCTGACAAGACAGCTAGCTAACATCCCCAGGGTAGGGCAACCACGCCAGGAAACAGCCAAGGGACAGTCAAGGCAGTGAGCACAAGGCTGCTGGGCTAACTCGGGTCACAGCCTGGCTTCCCTCCCAGTCTCGCCCAGTTGGGGCCATGTCAGCACCCTTATGTATGAAGGAGCCATGTCTACAACTGAGGCAGACATTTATTTCAGTTAAAGAACCTGCAGACAGACAGACAGACAGACACACACACACACACCACCACCACCACCACCCCAGCTCCTGTTTCACACTGGGCATATACACACATCACCACCCCAGCTCCTGGTTCACACTGGGGTTTCAACACCCCAGCCCCTGGTTCACATTGGGCATATACACACTACCACCACCACTACCCCAGTCTCTTGTTCACACTGGGTATATACATACTGCCACCACTCCAGCCCCTGGTTCACACTGGACACACACCACCAACACCACTGCAGCTCCTGGTTCACACTGGGAATATACATACTACCATCACCCCAGCCCCTGGTTCACACTAGGCACACACACACACACTGCCAACACCCCAGGCTCTGGTTCTCCATGCAGCCCCTGGTTCACACTGGGGTTCACACTGGGGTTCTCACTTGGCACTCACTGTGCATTTGTGGGCTGGAGCAAAAACATAGTGGCCTGTAGCCACCACGCAGTGTCTCATAGTGTAGTTTTACTACCCTAAAAGTCCTTCCTCTTCTACCTCCCCGGAGGGACCCTGGTCTTTACTTTCTCCCTCGTTTCGCCGAAACGTCTCATAGCTGTAACCACAGGGTTCTGGGCTTCGCAGGCTGCCTCCTTTTGCAATGAAGGCCGTTTCTAGTTCCTCCTGGCTTTTCGTGGCTTGACAGATTTCCATATGATAGGCGGGCGGTCTGTGACTGAGCTACATTCCAGTCTGAACATTTCTTTTCAAGGCTGAATAGTATCTCACTGTTTAAATCATCATTCCTAAACGCAGAGTGTCCTATTGCAGGAAGTCAATTAACAATTGTTAACCACTGATTCCATCAACAGTTGACTAATCAAACAAAAGTAGTATGCTTGTCAAAGTTTGTGTGACCATCATTTCCTCTGGTCTAAGCAGCCGAGACTTCTTCAGTCTTCTCGGAGCAGCCTGCCTCTGGGCTCAGGATGAACCACAGGGGCCACACACCCAAGGATGCCCCCCCCGGCTGTGCTGTCCAAGGTGCCCACCAGCTGCACCAAGCTACTTAAGTTACACTAAATAAAATTAAATATTTAATTCCAACAGCCACCTTTCAAGTACCCAACAGCATAAATGTTAGCACAGAAAACCCACCAGACAGAGCTTGCTGTGGTAGAAATAAGCTAGATTCCGTTAGACCTGATCCCACCAAACCATCAAACCATCCTTTCTGAGCCCAGGAGGCTCGTGAGCAGACAGCATGTATATCACACCATGTAGACACAAACAGAAGCTTCTGGAAGAGGACCACTGGCTGCGGTTAAGGGACCATCCACATGGTGCATTTGACGTTTACCTATATTTTATTTATTAAAACATGGCATAGATCAAAAGCCCAGCACCCCATGGGACTACACTTTAGCCTGGGACTTTTCCAGAGAACACACTTTCTAGTAAGTTCTTTCCTTTCCATTCACTGACCTTCCCAAACCTTGAGCCACCTTTGCTGGCTTCATTCACTGATGGCTGGCGTGAGTCTGGGAGGATGGAGAAAGGAACCACACACAATGACTCATCCCAGAGCGTCCTAGAAAAGAAACGCTTACGGCAGCAGTCGCTTTCCCCTTTGACCTCACTCCATCCACCATGTAGCTGAGCATGACCTTAAACTGCTAATAACCCTCCAGCCTCCACCTTCTCGGTATTGGGATCACATACACCACCACGCCTAATGTTGTGTGTGGTGCTGGTGAACTGAACTTGGGCCTTTGTGCATGATAAGCAAACCCTACTAAGCTGAGCCACGTCTCAGCCAATGATTCTTTTTTTTTTTTTTTTTGGTTTTTTGGTTTTTCAAGACAGGGTTTCTCTGTGGTTTTGGAGCCTGTCCTGGAACTAGTTCTTGTAGACCAGGCTGGTCTCGAACTCACAGAGATCCTCCTGCCTCTGCCTCCTGAGTGCTGGGATGAAAGGTGTGCACCCCTCACCACCCAGCTAGCAGTTCACAGCTTTTGAAATAAAATTGCACTAAAATACATATGATATGAATATTGAAGTAAATGTTAAGATGCTAAATTTCATGTACTTATTAGTCCTGGGGACTCAAACCCAGAGCATGCATCCCAGCAAATGTTCCACCCCTGAGTTTGCCCATCCCATTGTAACCATCTTTACATGAGTGACTCTGTGGTGCCTAGCACACTGACGGTGTCCACCTCCGAGCCCTTATCTTCCTAAATGGGAACCCTGCCTGTAACCACTGAACACCAACTCCCTGGCCCTCCCTGTTCTGTAGCCTTGGCAGTCACTTCCTCTGTGAGTCCTGAGTCTCGGTCCCTCACACACAGAGTCTTGAAGCACTTGTCTGACTTTTTCATGCCTTCACAGTTCTTCCACGTTGCAGGGTGTGTCCAAATGCCCTTCCCGTTTTTTTTTTTTTACAAGCAGTTCACTTTCTCATTGGTCTCATTAAAAATTGGTCTCATTAAAAAAAACTGACCAAACAGTGGACTGATTTTTCTAGAAACCACTGGCATATTTTTCTTATTTTTGTGGGTTTTTTTTCGGTCAGTGAGTACATAAATAAATGAGCTTTTTCTGTTTATTAATCTACTGCCAAAAGCAAATGCAATCAGGGAAGGAAGGCCATGAAGTTGGGAGTGATTTAAAAACTGAGAATTTGGGATTTCAAAACACTCCTTACTTGAGTCTCGTGTCTGACTGAAAGTAAAAATGACCATTTTACACCATGGCTATGTCCAAAGATGGTCTACGAACATGAGGGGGTGGATCTGATCTCTGGGTTCCTTCCATGGCTCCACTCCAAAGTCAAGGCCCTTCTTACAGCTTAAGAACAAACTCGCAATTGCTCTTCAAGCTGATGAGGGAGAGGGACTTGATCAGGGGAGGGGGAGGGAAAGGGGAGGCAGTGGTGGGGAGGAGGCAGAAAACCTTAATAAATAAATAAATTAAAAAGGAAAAAAAAAGAAATAAGACCAATAAAACACAGACAACAACAACAACAAAAAGAACAAACTCGCAATCAAAATATTCATCTTTTCTGCTACATTACACATTTTTGATCAGATCACTGCGTGGAGAGCTTAACTTGGGAGCAAAGACATGTGAAATACATCACTTGGCTTTTTAGGAAAATTCATCTAAACTTTAAAAAAGCCAGAATGCCCAGGCCATGATATTTTTTGAAATATAAACTGGATATAATGAATCTAAATGTCAGGTTAATAAACCTCAGTTAAAGTCAGATTACAAGAGAGTTTCTTGTGTGTTTGAAAGGAATAGCTCCTAGATCAAAACAATGTGTTCAGAATGAAAACGTCCCTCTAGAAGGGCCGTCTGGTTCCAGTACAAGGATACAATCACCGGAGAAACCATGATTATAAGCTGATGGTGTTTTTATTTCCTTCTGAATTAATTTCCTTATGTACTTAGGGGCAAGGTTGATTTCAACCCCCAAATCCTTCTCACCACCAGCATTTTGCCCTGACCATGCGGAGTAATGAGTAGGTTTCTCCCACAATTTCTAATTATCCTGGAAAAAAAGTACAATCTTCATTCCTAAAGAAAGGATTAAAGAAAACCACCGAGGCTCGGTGGGGAGGCTGCCCCCACGGAGCTGCAGCAGATAAAGGAGCTGTTATCGTTAGATTTGCTCAAAGATGGGGACCTGCCTTCTGAGCAGACTCAGAAGTGCTGCAGATGAGGTCATCTGGTGCTGGCCACATCCAGCAGTTAACTATAGCTTAAGGCTGTGTTCCAAGGAGGCCACATTTCTTAACTCTGGGAAATTCATCTCCAAATCAAGTCACTGGGTGTTGGGAAAGAGAAGGGAGGCTGAGCCTGATCCAGCTCTCTATGGGAGGCCCGTTTCTGTTGGGAGCTCTCCCCACAATCTATACTGCACTGTTTCTCATTCTTTTCCATTCTGTTTCCCCATTCCTGGCAGAAGAATCACAGGCAATGCAGCTCCCAGTCCCTCCCTGATGAACTCATCCTTGTGTTCCCACAGTGTGGACCTTGAGAACATCTGTTGGCCTGGGCCAGGAGGCAGGCATTCATCATAGACCCAGCTTCCCATGGTCTATGAGCCCAGCCTTTCTACTCGGAGCACTGAAGAAGTATTTAATTTTTAGTTGTGTGGTGGTGGTGGTGGTGGTGGTGGTGGTGTGCCTGCCTGTTAAGTCTTAAAGCCTACAATGTATGGCGGTCAGAGGACAAGTTGCACAAGGCGGGTCTTTCTTAGCACCATGTAGGGTCTGGGCACCAACTCTTAACGCCAGCCTTGGCGGCAAGTGCCTTTACCCACTGAGTCATCTTGCTGACTTAACCTCTATTTTAAAGCTGGTACAGCCCCTTTGGATGTCAGTGTAGCGATTTCTCAGAAAATTAGGAAACAACCTTCCTCAAGACCCAGTAATACCACTTCTGGGTTTATATCCAAAGAATGCTCTCAATTGTGCCACAAGGACATGTGCTCAACTATGTTCATAGCAGCATTGTTTGTCATAGCCAGAACCTGGAAACAACCTAAATGCCCCTCAACCGAAGAATGGATAAGGAAAATGTGATACATTTACACAGTGGAGTACTACACAGCAGAAAAAAATAACATTTTGAATTTCGCAGGAAAATGGATGGATTTAGAAAACATTATTTTGAGTGAGGTAACCTGGACACAGAAAGACAATTATCACATGTACTCACTCATAAGTGGTTTTTAAACATAAAGCAAAGAAAACCAGTCTACAAACCACATTCCCAGAGAACTTAGACAACAATGAAGACACTAAGAGAGACTTACATGGATCTAATCTACGTGGGAAGTAAAAAAGACAAGATCTCCTGAGTAAACTGGGAGCATAAGGACCATGGGAGAGGGTTGAAGGGGAGGGGAGACGCAGGGAGGGGAGCAGAGAAAAATGTAGAGCTCAATAAAAAAAAATTTTAAAAAGAAAAAAGAGAGCCGGGCGGTGGTGGCGCACGCCTTTAATCTCAGCACTCGGGAGGCAGAGGCAGGCGGATCTCTGTGAGTTCGAGACCAGCCTGGTATACAAGAGCTAGTTCCAGGACAGGCACCAAAGCTACAGAGGAACCCTGTCTCAAAAAAAAAGAAAAGAAAAGAAAAAAGACCTCTATTTGAGTGGTGGGCAGTAGTGGCAACCACCTGGACTCTCCTACAAAAACACCACAATTCCAAAATTCTGTTTCACTCGACCCAAATTCCTGGCTTTGTAAGCTCTGTCCAAAAGCTCAGTCCTCTTCTCCGTAAGGCACCCCATCCATGGTTTTCAAACTCCATTGGAATGGTGGATACTATACAAGATTTGGCTGTGCTATCCCACCACTAAACACTTCCCGGCCTTTCAGTGAAGTCCCTGACCTGTGGCACAGCTTCAGGCCACACCTGTAACCTGGCGGCAATCATTCAGCAGCATGGAAAGTCTAGAGACTGAAGAAGTGTCTCTGAAGATACAAGCAGTTCCTCTGTTCTCCGTAGATACAAGAGGACCAACGTCTTCATTATCTAAGAACTAAAGACACAAGAGCACCTGTATTTGTTCTCTAGGTCCTGAGTACACTGGGAAGAAGGATGGAGACCTTAGAACTGAGGAGTCTGGCATTTCTCATAGGTAACCCAGCGAGGAGGTGCCGTTCTCGCTCACCGGCACTCCGCTGAGAAAGCAGGTTTTTCTTTTGAAGCATGCTGCCACAGCCTGACCTCCACGCCAAGGTTCTAAGTATATAACAAGTATCAAGGGTGGAGGGCACGGCTTAGCAAGACAAAAAGAATTCAGGGGCTGGGGAGACAACTCAGCCAGTGAAGTACCTGGCATGCAAGCCTGATGGCAGAGCTCGGGTCTCCAGCACCTCTACAAAAACAACTGGTGTAGTAGCACGCACCTTTAACCCTAGTGCTAGGAGACCAGAGACACAGGGATTTCTGGGACTTGCTGGCCAGTGTAGCCAATCAGATTCAATGAAAGGCATATGTTTAAAAAAATGAAAAGGAGGGAAGCAATTGAAGAATAATTGTCAACATGTACCATTGGCTCCCACATGTATGTGTAGACATGGTCATGTATGTATACAGGCACATAAATCTCTGCACACACATAAAAAGAATCATTTTATTTTTAAAAGAAAAAACCTATCTTTTTTCATTTTACATACCAATCCCAGCTCCCACTCCCTCCCCTCCTCCTTCTCACCCCACCCATCTCCCCCCACCCAATTTTATAGACTCTTAGTGAGAGGGAAATGAGGGAGGGCCCATAGAGAAGAAGTAAGTAAAGGCTTTCCTCAAGATTCACGGCAGGGTGGCACTGGAGTCCAAGGACACCTGGGATATGCTCTATATCCTTCAACACCCTCACTCTGATGGGAGTCGGGGAACTAGACTCTTATTAGAGACTTTGAAGGCACGGGGACTATTTCTAGAGCTACTTAGTGTGGGTCTGAGACCTACTGTAGAACCCAGAGATCCAAAAAGCCACAGATAGTTGTTCGAATTAACAGTCTCTGTGGAACAGTCCTTTACACTGTGCGAATATATGTCTCTGCTGTTGGTTTAATAAAGAAGCTGACTGGACAAGAGCTGGATAAGTTTAGGCAGGAGAACCAGACTAGGAGGATGCTGGGGAAAAGGGTGGAGTCTTGAGAATCACCAGACAGACCCAGAAGCAGGATGTCTACGAAATGAGGTAAGAAGCCATGAGCCACATGGTAGAGTGTAGATAAAAATATGGGTTCGTTGAAAATATAAGAGTTAGCTAGTAACAAACCTGAGCTATCGCCCAAGCATTTATAATTAATATTGAAACTTCTGTGTTGGTTATTTGGGAACTGGTGGGCAGGAAAGAAAAACTTATCTGCCTACAAGTCTCTATATCTGAGAATTAAAAGCCAAACTCGGTTCATTTAAGTCTTAACAAGAGAAGGAAAATACACATTCTGCCTCCATACCAGAAGGTAGGTACCAGGGTACCCAGGCTTACTCCATCTCATTCTTTGAGTCACCAGAATCCAATATGCAAATTTTTATCCATCTGGAAACCCTATGCACAAGAAACACACAAAATCTGCCACCTAAAACATCAAACGTTCTTCCTGTTCCAATGTCACCAAAGGTCGCTGCATCAGAGCAATCAAGGCACTTCTCTATCCCGCTGCCACGAACACAAGCTGAGACTCACATTACCCCTCTTCTGTCTTCCAAATACGAAAGAGTTCGGTAACAGCTCCGAGAGCTTCACGCAAATGAAATGTCTATACAACCGATTTGGTGTGTAAATAAAGAGGTTTGCTCTAAAATTAAAAATACAGGTTCCTTCCATAATAATGGTTTCAGTCGGCCACATGATGGGGTTAACCCCAGCTAGCAGGTGGCCAGCAGGGACGTCACAATGCTATGCGGCTGAAAGCGATGTAGGAAGCCCAGTGTGGCTACAGTACACAGCTATGGTCCTGGTACGTGGGAGACAGATAGGGGGTCAGCCTGGACTTCAAAGTTAGCTTCTGCCAACACACATACACCATTTTAAAAACAGTCATTCCATAAACACCACACAATCCAGAAACCACTTCCCTTTCCTTGCAACATATAGTCCTTTCTCTCAAGACCCCAGCTAAGAGCTGATCAGTGAGCCAATAAACATTCAGAACAGCTTTGACCCCAGCCCTGGGCTCCCCATCTGCATTCTGATTCATTCCTTTCCTGAGGAGCGTAGGAAGTGGAACTCACTACATGGCACTGGCTGGCCTAGAACTCACTACGCAGTTTAAAAAACGCCGTCAAATATGTATTGGTCCCTGCCTCTGCTTCCCAAGCACTAGGATTGCAGGTGTGTCCTGTCATGCCCAGCACATTCTAACTTGGTCAGTTCTCCCATTACCTGGGAGCCCTGGCACAGACTAAGGCCAGTCTCCTGTCCACCTCCCTCCTTCTTTCACCCCTGCCCACACTCATCTTACATATGTTGCCTGAATGAACATTTGGAAGCATGGCTCTGGCAACCTCCCTTCATTTGAGCAACAAAGCCCAAACTCACCACCATGCTGGTATGGACTTAAATTGTGCCCCACCCCCATAGATATTTGAGCCCAGTATCTCAGAAGGTGACCTTACTTGGTAGAGGACCCATAACAACTCAAAGTCACCAAATTAACGTGAGGTCACTAGGGCAATGGCTCATATTCATCAGAAGGGGGGGGGTGTTAAAACACAGGGTTAACATGTCCTTAGGGAGGTGATGTGTTAGGAGCCACAAGGAGAAGGTGCAGCCTTCAGCAGGCCCAGGAGGGAGGACCTAGAGCAGCTCCGTCCGTCACTGCTTCCCACTCCCCACTGCCGGTTCTTGGCTCATGTCTTCTCTGTGAAGGCACTGCTCTTCTCTCACATCTGCACATATCCTGCTAGAACCTTCCTTCAAATACCTGCCAAGATGCCAGGGTTTCCAAACAACTTCTCAGATGTACCTGCCCGGACATGTCTTCTCCTTTCCTGAATATTTCAAACATCCTCTTGCATCTCCCCTTGACTTTATTTTTGAGACAGGGTGACTGTCCTGGAACTAGCTCTTGTAGACCAGGATGGCCTTGAACTCACAGAGATCCACCTGCCTCTGCCTCCCGAGTGCTGGGATGAAGGTGTGCACTGACTGGCTAATTTCATATTTTTAAGACCATGAATGTGATGTGTGTTTTTTAAACTCCACTATGGTTCTATCTCATGGTCTGCATATGTTATGTGCTTAGCGCCTCAGCTGTTCTTCAGAAAATGAGAAGTAACCTCATGATCAATGTAGTGGATCCACTGCTCTGTAGCTTCCGGGAAACCTCCAGCCAGAGTGTATACAAAGGGCAGGGTCTTTACCGTGGAAAGATGGGTAGCGATGAAAGGCTTCAAAAACTGGTACAGAGTACAACACAGACAAAGCTCAAGTGAATTATGCTCAATTTAAAAAGTTGGATCAAATAAGTATCATATTCCATATGATACTATGTATAGAAAACTCTAGAAGGTCCCAAACTGAGCTATAATAACTAAAAGAAAGCAGGTATTGGCAGCTTCTGTTGAAGATTTGTCCGCGAGAGTGGGAGGAGGGATCAATGAAAGGTTTGGTGTTTGGGAAGCAATGGACACCAGCCCAAAGGTGGACTCTCCCACGATGGGCCAGCCCCTCCCATATCAGTCACTGAAACACTAAAAGCCCTACAGGCTTGTGTGCAGCCTGGTCTTATGGAGGCATCTTCTCAATTGAGCCGCCCTCCTCTCCGACGACTTTCACTTGTAACAAGTTGACACAAAGCTAGCCAGGACAACTCACCTCTTGCCAACTTGACACACACAGATCACTAAAAAGCCAGAACTTTCCCTTTCTTGCTCATCCCAAAATCATATATTAATATCAACATCATCATAAAAAAACATTTTACAAAGTTAAAAGGAACTACAGGCTTCATAAATTCAAACACTTTAAAAATTTAGTCTCTCGAAGTGCCAATCGGGGACTGCATGGGTCTTACCTAGGTCCTCTGCAGGCGTGTACCTTGGTGTTCCTGTGGGACTCCCAGCAGGGGGAGTGGGGGGGGGGGTCTCTGACTCTTTTCTGTGCTTGGAACCCTTTTCCTCCTACTGCTTTTTTCTGAAGGGAACCGGAGAAGTGGATCTGGGGGAGAGGGGAAGTGTAGGGGAGGGGCTGGGAAGAGTGGAGGGAGGGGAAACTGAGGTTGGGATGTAATGTATGCGAGAAGAATCAAAAAATTTCAGCCTCAGCCGGGCGGTGGTGGCGCACGCCTTTAATCCCAGCACTCAGGAGGCAGAGGCAGGTGGATCTCTGTGAGTTCGAGGCCAGCTTGGTCTACAAGAGCTAGTTCCAGGACAGGCTCTAAAGCTACAGAGAAACCCTGTCTGGAAAAACAAAAAATAAATAAATGAATAAATAAAAAGAAAAAAATAAGTTCAGCATTTTCTTACTTCAAGAGGGAAGAACCAGGGCACAGTCACCATCTGAGCAAAGTAAAACCAAACTCCAACAGTATAAATAACTCAGCATCCAGTGTCCGGGACCCACTCACGATCTACCCTCCTCTGCACACACCGCCTGTCTTCTGGGTTCTGGCAGTCTCTGCTTTGTTACCACTGCTGTTCCTGGTGTCCATCCATAATGTCAGGGTCTCTTCCTGCAGCTAGGCTGCACTTTCACTAATAGCCTTTCCTGGGCTCTCCTCGGGGACAACCTTGTCACACAGTGCCAAGCCTCCACTGCTCTCCATGACCCCTTCAAGACTTCAACATCAGTACCACCTGGGTGACGCTTACTCGGTGGGACCTTGGCTGCCTCTGGCACGTAGCTTCTGCGTGCCGACTCTGAGGAAACGCTTCCCAGAGATTTTACCTCAGTGATGCTGGTCTCTCCTTAATTATCTCTGACTCCTCAGCTCCAGCTGCCCAGCGTGGACTATCCCAGCAAAGCAAAGGTTTCACTTCGTTACTCCGGTCTCTTGTTAATCACAGCAGACTCTTCAGCTGCAGCTGACCAGGCACTGTGTGGTCTTAATTTGAAATAGCAAATGCCCCCGGGGTATGATCTTAAATTTCCCTCTAAGTGTTCACGAGTCTGGCCTCCATCATCAGCATCGCCCTCATCTGACCTTCCAAATTCCCACGGAATGGGCCAACACTCAGTGACTTTTCTAGTCCTTAGTTCCAATGTCCTTCCACAATCCTCCCCAAAACATGATCAGGCCTGTCACAACAACACCCCACAATCTTGATACCAATTTCTGCTTTAGTCAAGGTTACATCTTATCTCTGACAGTCAAGATAGGACTTTAAAGAACTACCTTCAAAGTGCCAGGATGTAAAAAAATATATCTATATCTATATATTATGTTTCTCTGTATATAGAGATATATTATATTTGTCTATGTACATGGATAAATATAATTATATAGATAGATATATCATATCCATATCTATATATATAGAGAGAGAGATATTAGCTTTTGAAAATACAAAGGAGGGAATAGCCCCATGGCAAAGCTCATGTCTAGTATGTACAAGACCCCGAGTTCAAGTCCTCGAACCAGAAAAGAAAACATAACAAACTCTGAAAGTGACCCAGTGATGCTGGCTTTAGTTTCTATATGATATTTCTCATAGATTCATTAAACTGTGCTTTGCAAAGGAGTGATCACTGACACGAGCCTGGAGATGCACAGCTGAAATCCCAGCACCCGGGCACTGACTTAGGAGAACTGTTAGCTCAAGGCCAACCCGATCTACACAATCCCCTCTCTCTCTCTCTCTCTCTCTCTCTCACACACACACACACACACACACACACACACACACGAGAACATGAGCCGTTGGTGGCACCCCTTTAATCCCAGCACTGCAGAGGCAGAGGCAGGGGGAACTGAGGTTTCAAAGGACTGACACCACTCACAGCTCTGTCTCCTACTTGCGGATAGGGATGATGTGAGCCCGAAGTGGCTTTAACTCTTTGTCGCCAGGTACTCTAATCCTCTGGAACTCTGAGTCAATTAAAAGCTTTCTTTTATAAACTGCCTTGGTGGTAAGGGTGTTTTATCATAGCAATAGAAAAGTAACTAAGGGCAGGGAGGTGATGGTACACGCACACACCTTTAATCCCAGTACATGGGAGGCAGAGTGTGAAAAGCCAGCCGGGTCTGCAGAGAGACCCAGGACTACACAGAGAAACCCTGTCTTGAACAAGCCAAAAAAAAAAAAAAAAAAGGCAGAAAATTGGCTGATGAGATGCCCAGTTGGTAATAGTCCTGCTACCAAGACTGATGAGTTCCATCCCCAGGACCACATGGTGGAAGGAAAGAACAGATTCCTACAAGCTGTCTTCCTCCACAAGAATGCTGTGGCACACACACCCCAAAACATAATAAAAAGGAAAATTTGAGTGCCTGTCAGGATTAGTGACTTTCCAGTAATGATTTTGATGGGGGGAGTTGGTTCAGAGAACAAGCAACAAATGCCGCTCTGAGCTTCCTCCTGTACCAAAGTGAGGGGGAGCTCTGGGGTGTGTCTTGAATTTGCTTTCTGCAGTGATGCAATGCAATGATATCGCCTCTATTGCAAGGCCAGGCGGTGTCGCAATGCCTTGTGATGGGACGGAGAACGTGGCCTGTCCTGACTGCTTGTGCTGACCCCTGTGTGTTGCTTCAGGATGTCCCTCTAAGGCTGGAGACACCTGAAGGCAAGCCAGGCCTAGGCACCGCCACCCTGGCGGGCTGGACTGTTCGGAATATTAAGGAAGGATGCTGCTGCCGCCCTGTCAAAGTCCTTCAGCCAAACAGCTTGTGAGAGGACCGGATGGAGACCTGCACTTAGCAGATGTGAGGCCTCCAGTTCCATCACCAGGAAAGAAAAGGAGGAAGAGCATGAGAGAGAGAGAGAGAGAAAGAGAGAGAGAGAGAGAGAGAGAGAGAGAGAGAGAGAGAGAGAGAGAGAGAGAGAGCGCCTCTGTCTGGAGCCAGGGAAAGGCTTTAGAGGAGACAAGCCTCCAAGGAAGGGCTGGATTTCGTAACCACCCCCCGCCCTGAGCTCTGTCGCAATCAGCATCGAGGCTCCCAATCTTCTTTGCCCAGTTACATGGAAAAGCCTCCGTTTGCAAAAAACCAAGCACTGTTTCCCTCAGCTGAGGTTCAGGAGGCATTTATATGCCTTTATCTCATTATCCCTGTCTGGCGCGCACAGTGCAACAACTTCCGGCTTGAAGGAAACTCTTAGCATCTTTTATTTTTTTGAGCCACAGTCTCTCTATACAGTCTTGCCTGGCTATGTACAGCAAATTGGCCTCAAACTCATAGAGATCCACCTGCCCCAGCCTCCTGAGTGCTGGGAATTAAAGGCGCGCCTTTTATAAGGGACCATGCTGAGCTAATCGCTACAAAGGGATAAAAAGTTAAGCCCACATAGTCCAGAGATAGGAAATTGGGAAACAGAGAAGTCACGAAGATCCCTTTCATGGAAATGACCAGCTCGAGAAGGGTTTGCCCAAACTCGTTTCCTCTTCTGCAAAGGCATAACGAAAGACACTGTCCTGAAGGGCTGACTGGCCAAAGCAAGGTTTAAGGCGGACTCCCTCGTCTTTTAGTATTCTGAGGTGGGGAAAAAAATAACAGCTGGGTCCTTCTAGGTGACACACCCCAAAGAGTTTGCCTTCCACGGCATTTTTGAACCAGGAGTAGGGGTTCAGCTGAACCCTCCGGCTTCCACTCACCCCAGCACCTACTGCTTCTTTAAATAAGAAAGGGACAAACGGTAGTGGCAAATTTAATTGAATAGTTTGGCCATGTCCCTGCAATGTGAACTGCTGTCACATCGAGAACTCCCATGGCTCCCTGGTTCCTCCCAGCACAACCAGCCTTATAATAATTACTCTTTTTTTTCCTGGGGGTGGGGGTGGGAGTCAAGCCAGGGTTTCTCTGTGTAGCCCTGGCTGTCCTGGAACTCACTCTGTAGACCAGGCTGACCTCAAACTCAGAAATCTGCCTGCCTCTGCCTCCTGAGTGCTGGGGTTAAAGGTGAGTGCCACCCCAGCCTGACGTCATTGAAATGACACCATTTGATCAGCTGTTCGCTATTAACATTAATTCCAGGAAACCGCTTCTTGAAAGGACCGAAAGCAGTTAATTCTGGGACGTTCAAAAAAACAAAGTCAGGCTAGCAGCCCTAAGTCAGGACACCGGCAGACAGACTGGAAGCAGTCTGCATACTGGCAGTTTGTCAGCCTAAGGGTTAAAACTCCTCCTGGGAGGAGGGCGTAGCCGGTATACTCTGCACCTAAATTGTTTGCACTCAGCAACCACGCCATTTTCTCATTATCTCAGGTCACTGGGTTATTTCTCTATCTTTAGTACTCCAATCTTTCCTCCAACACCTCAGCGTGACCTTCAGCTCTCAGGCCTTCAAAGACAGCACCACCCCTGAGGCGGCAGCATTGGGGCACGCAGAGCCGAAGCGTGTTCGCCAGGTGATCTGCCGGGTGCGCCTCACATTCTTGGAGGGGGCTTTCAAAATCCTCTCAGTCAGCCCGGCTACCCTCATGTCGGCCTCCTCCCCACAACCCCCTGCCTTTTACCCCTGAAAAAATTGTGCCTTAGCTGCTGGTGAACTGACGCGTGTCTCACAGCATGGTGGGGAGGGTGGTATTTGAGAGCCCAGGCCAACTGCCAAGCCTTCTATCTTCTCAGCCCATACATGTTGCTGTCCCACACACTTGGACTGAAGTCACCAAAGGGAGCTTGATTTGGGTGACCTATCAGTTCACCGCTCCTACAGGCCAGGCCACCCACACCCAGCTCCCCTTTCCTGACTACCTCAGTATTTCAACTCAAGTACCACAAGCTATGCAGGTGGGAAAGATCGACAGAGAAAGACAAATTAATGGTAAGAAACCATATATTAACAAGAAGCAACTGGGCTTTTTTTCTTTTGTTTTTTGTTTTTTTTTTTTTAAGACCACGACTTCTATTTAAATTGTATTCATGATCTCCAAGATTAAAAAGTTAGGAAGGAAAACACAAAAGTGTGGGGTTTTGTTTTGCTGGAATGCTGGGAATTGAATTCAGGCCCGTACACGGTGAAGTTATTTTTCTGAGCCCCGTGTCCGTCCTACCCCCTCTCCTAGCTGAACTAGTAACAAAAATGAAATAGTAACTAGGGGAATATTCTGGAAAGAGTTTCCCAAACACAGCAACCTAGATTGGAAAACAAACAAGAGGCATGGAAGACAATTTTGAGTTCTATAGGAAGGTCAGCCCCAAAGGGCTAGAGGATGAGAATCCCCCCGCCCAAAAGACTCCATAGTAGCTACGTGACGTTCAGGTTTAAACGCTTGGTCTCTCTGCCGCCCTGGCAGGTGTCCCCTGATACCACCTCAGCCTTCAGCAGGTGGTTTGATGTCCCTTCAGCGCTAAGGAGTAAGGCTCCAACCAGCCAGCTGTGTACGAAGTGTTTGTTTAAAAGGCAGAAGTCTTGGACGGGATTCTGTTCCTGGAGATGCCGGGAGAGAAGCTGACTGGAGACGTCAGCCCTTGGGGTTTTGTTTTAGCCTTAAGCATTCTGTACTTAGGAAGGGAAATAAAAAACCAACTATTTTTCCTGGCGAGGACTGGCCCTTAATAGACAACTTTCTCTCCAACTGGATGACCATCTGTTCCCTTTGGAATCTGAAGTTAGAGTGGTCTTGGCACTTGACCCAGAACCAACACCTGCTGGTGTACGTTTTCCCAGCAGCTACAGACTCTGAGTGTACCCCACCCAGGCCCCTCTTGGGGCTTATCTTTTATTTTATTTTATTTTTTTCTTTCCAGTTTTTTAAGACAGGGTTTCTCGGTGTAGCTTTGGAGCCTGTCCTGGAACTCGCTCTGTAAACCAGGCTGGCCTCAAATTCACAGAGGTCCTCCTGTCTCTGCTTCCCAAGTGCTGGGATTAAAGGTATGCACCACCACCCGGCTGGGGTTTGTCTTCTTAATAGGGCTGACCAGGGGAGGTAGTCAGTGGTAGAATACTGGCCTAACCAGAGAAAGGCCCTAGGACCAATCCTTACAGAGAGGAGTGAGAGAGAAAGAGAGAGAGAGAACACTAAACTGGACAAGTATTGCTACAGAAGGAGAAATACAGAAAAGTCAGAAAGAAGGCTGGTAACGTCAGGCAGACAGGGAGTGGTGCAGCCAGAAGTTCAGGAGCTGAAAGTGTTGAGCAAGGACCCTTTTCTGCAGCCTGCCTGGGTCCTAATTCCCAGGCCAGCCCTTCTCACAGAGTTCTGCACAGCAGCCACACGCCCCACACCACCCTCATCCCATTCTCATAAGAACAAAGACCGTTTCTATCCTTCTCTTGGCAGCACTCTGCACTGTGGCCTCACGGAATGGGTGGCGAGATAGAGCAGCTACAGCACCCCAGACACCGGGGCCAATGTCTGTCACCCCAGCACGCAGGAGACCAAGGGAGGAGGACCTCAAATGGAAGACCAGGCTAAGAAACAAAGCAGCGGCAACAAAACATGAACCAAGGGTCAGGCAGACGGCTCGGTGGTTAACAGCACAAGCTGCTCTTACAAAGGACCCAGGTTCAGCTCCTGACTATCCATCACTCAAGTTCCCTCTTTTGGCTCTATAGACACCAGGCACGAGGGGGGTGCGCATATACATTTGCAGGCAAAAACGCTCCCCCACACATAAAAGAATAAATCTTTAAAAAGTCAGAGCGGCAGAACCCCTCAGCTGTCATGAGCATCCATGAATGGGTTCTCGGAGAAATGCTTTAGGACTGGCTAAGATGACTCAGGAAGGTAATGGAACTTGCCACCAACCCTGATGACCTGAGCTTAACCCTCAGTACCCACATGCAGGTTGAAAGGAGAGAACCACTTCCTCCAAGTTGTCTCTGATGCTGACACAGCGCTATGGCACACAGCCACCCCCCCCCACCACACACACATGCACACACCCCACATAAATACATACAGTAAAGAAGGAAGGAAGGAGAAACTGGCCAAGGTAGGAATTCTCTCAGATCTTTGATTTGCTTCCTATGCACTGCAGGAAGCAGAAGCCAGCAGCAGAGTACAGGTGACCACAATCGTTTCCTTAAGAGAAAGGCTGTCACAGGACCTTACCCTCAGTGATTCTCTCCTGGCTCTTTGAACCTCACTGGAGCAACCCAAGCCAGGTAGCTGGAAGTCCTCAGTCCCCTATGGCACCGCAAGGCTGCTGTGTTACATAAAGGCAGAAACTGCTTCCCAAATTGGAGGTGTAAGCCCCTGGGGAAGCAAGTACTGCTGCCCTCGGGGAGTCTAACAGCACAGGCCTCAAGCAACTGGGTCCCTCCATAATAGACAGTGAGTTAGGCAGCTAACTACAGTCCCTGAGAAACCCCCACTCTAGCCAGGGCTAGACCAGGATCTTCCTTAGTGTCTCTTACTTTGAGACATCAGTGGCCATACTGGATGGCAGAATGGGAGGTCAGAAGATCCACAGAGGATCTTCTGGAAGAGCGGTGTCGAACGACATTCTCCCTTGACGCCAGACTGGCAGAAGCTGGGCAGAGGAACACTGACCCAGGCTGTGCTCTGGAATCAGAGTCCTCAGACTGGTAGTTCTCAGCCTGCTCAGGGATTGTCTAGACACTGGAAAATGCAGATACTTACATTATGGTTCATAACAGTAGCAAAATCACAGTTGTGAAAGAGCAATAAAAATAAATTTGTGGTTGGGGTCAGCACAACATAAGGAGCTATATTAAAGGTTGAAGCATTTGAAAGGTTGAGAACCGCTGCCTGAGACCCATGCTCCTGCCTGCTTGTCAGCCTTGATCCTAATCTGTCCAGCAGACTGAGGTCTTATGGAGCGGGTAGCATGGAGACCAGAAATCTCAGCAATGAAGCTGCAGTATTTGGAGGTTAATACTGCTTTTGTTTTGTTTCTTTGGTTGGCGTTTGTTGTTTGAAGTCTATGTATGCATGTGTGTTGTGCGGAGGTACTGCACGGGAGTGCCCTTGTGCCTGGAGGTCAGAAGAGAGCGCCGAGCCCTAGGGCAAACATTTGAGATGCTTGTGAGCCCAGCACAGGGACTGAGACCTGAACTGGGGTCCCCTACAACAGCGCTATGTACCCTTCACTGAACTGGGGTCCCCTACAACAGCGCTATGTA
>NW_004949118.1:503052-506380 GCF_000317375.1 Microtus ochrogaster | reverse complement strand
TGGGGTCCCCTACAATAGTGCTATGTACCCTTCACTGAACTGGGGTGCCCTACAACAGCGCTGTGTGCCCTTCACTGAACTAGGGTGCCCTACAACAGCGCTGTGTACCCTTCACTGAACTGGGGTGCCCGACAACAGCGCTGTGTACCCTTCACTGAACTGGGTTCCCCCGCAACAGCCCTGTGTACCCTTCACTGAACTGGGGTCCCCTGCAACAGCACTATGTACCCTTCACTGAACTGGGGTCCCCTGCAACAGTGCTATGTGCCGTTCACTGAACTGGAGTACCCTACAACAATGCTATGTACTCTTCACTGCTTGAGGCCATCTCTTCAGACGGTTTTTTATTTTTGAAGTGGGGTCTCATATAGCCCAAGCTGGCCTCAAACTCCCAGGGATGGTCTTGAACTTCTGAACCTTCTGCCTCCACCCTCCAAATGCACCATCACACCTGGCTTGGCTCTAGCATTTGTATGTACCTTCCCTGCTGTGAGACCCAGACTCTAGACTCTGAATGCAGAATCATGTCATCTGTCACAATCTTCCCCCAGAACAGATGGGACTCAACAGTAGGTTCAAGTCAGGCTTGCAACACCAACAGAAAGGCCAACAGGGCTATGTACTATCTCAAAAGTCAAAGTTTGAAGGTCCAAACTACAGCTGAGAGCAAGAACTTGACATAAATCCAGGGGTCTGCACATGTGGTGAGTTGGGGCTAGACAGCAGGGATTATGAAGTTGAGGTAGGAGGAGGAGGCTGAGGTGCTGTGGGAGAATGCTCTGTACACTGTAAAGATTTGTCATTCATATTGGTTTAATTAAAGAACTCAAGAAATTGGACACCAAAAGATCACATAATCCAATAAAAAAAATGGAGTACAAACCTAAACAGAGAACTCTCAACAGAGGAATCTAAAATGGCTGAAAGACACTTAAGGAAATGTTCAACATCCTTAGTCATCAGAGAAATGCAAATCAAAACAACTCTGAGATTCCATCTTACACCTGTAAGAATGGCTAAGATCAAAAACACTGATGACAACTTATGCTGGAGAGGTTGTGGGGAAAAGGGAACACTCCTGCATTGCTGGTGGGAATGCAAGCTGGTACAACTCCTTTGGATGTCAGTGTGGCAATTTCTCAGAAAATTAGGAAACAACCTTCCTCAAGACCCAGTAATACCATTCTTGGGTACATATCCAAAGGATGCTCAATTGTACCACAAGGACATGTGCTCAACTATGTTCATTGAAGCTTTGTTTGTCATAGTCAGAGCCTGGAAACAACCTAAATGCCCCTCAACCAAAGAATGGATAAGGAAAATGTGATACATTTACACAATGGAGCACTACACAGCAGAAAAAAATAATGACATCTTGAATTTTGCAGGAAAATGGATGGAGCAAGAAAATATCATTTTGAGTGAGGTAACCCAGACACAAAAAGACAATTATCACATGTACTTACTCATAAGTGGTTTTTAAACATAAAGCAAAAAAAGCCAGCCTACAAACCTGATGTGGGAGTGTCATATATCAATCTGTTGATTTCATTGGTTAAGCAATAAAGAAACTGCTTGGCCCTCATAGGTTAAAGCATAGGTGGGAGGAGTAAACAGAACAGAATGCTGGGAGAAAGAAGCTGAGTCAGTGAGTCACCATGATTCTCCTACTTCCGGCAAACGCAGGTTAAGATCTTCCCTGGTAAGCCAGCTTGTGGGGCTACACAGAATAATAGAAATGGGTTAGATCAATATGTAAGAGCTAGCCAATAAGAGGCTGGAACTAATGGGTCAAGCAGTATCTAAAAGAATATAGTTTCCGTGTAATTATTTCGGATAAAGCTAGCTGTGTGGGCAGCCGGGTGCCGGGGATGCAGCCCGCCGCTCATCACTACACAAACCACAATCCCAGAGAACTTAGACAACAATGAGGACACTAAGAGAGACTTGCATAGATCTAATCTACATGGGAAGTAGAAAGTATAAAAAGACAAGATCTCCTGAGTAAATTGGGAGCATGGGGATCTTGGGGGAGAGTTGAAGGGGGAAGGGAAGAGGCAGGGAGGGGAACAGAGAAAAATGTAGAGCTCAATAAATATCAAGAAAAATGTATTAAAAAATGCTGATTGGCCAGTAGCCAGGCAGGACATACAGTCAGGGCCACCAAATACAGAGGAAGTAAGATGAAAAAGCCTCACTGAGAAAAGGTACCAAGCCACGTGGCTAAACACAGATAAGAATTATGGATTAATTTAAGTTATAAGAGCTAGTTAATAATAAGCCTGAGCTAACATGCCAAACAGTTTATAATTAGTATAAGCCTCTATGTGTTTCTTTGGGACTGAACAGCTGTGAGATCAGGCAGGATTGAAACTTCCATCTACACTGAGACTGAGAAAGAAAAGACCTGTACTTAGATGTAGGTTCTGCTACTTTCTAATGGCTCTTGGGGGGTTGCTATAAAAATAGAAAATACAGAGCGTGCAAGTCAACCTTAGTTCCAGGGACTTCACAGGAAGAATTCCTTGTCACTCAGATTCTCGTGTCTCCCAAAATGTGTTCCCAAAGTCAGCCTATGACCAAGAAGGAGCCTTTCCACACTGTAAGAGTCCCAGATCTGAGGCGCAGAGGCGTGTGCCATCATGGCTGGTGTGTGTAGTGCTGGCAATGAGCCCAAGGACTTGTGCATGCCAAGCAAGTACCAAAGAAAAGCTGGAAGTGGTGTCTCATGTCTATAATTCCAGCACTCTAAAAGCCGAGGCACAATAACCTCGAGTTCAAGGCCAGCATGGTGAATACAGGGAGTCTCTACATAGCAACATAACAAACCTTGCTTCAAAAAGCCAAATTTAAAAAACAAACAAAACCACATTTACCACCAAGCATGGTGGTACATGGCTTTAATCTCAACACCTCTGGAAGCAGAGATAGGGAGGTATCTGAGTTTGAGGCCAGCCAAGGTTACATAGTTAAACTCTGTCTCCAAAAAAAAATTACCTCCAGAAATGCAAATTTCTATGTATGTATTTATGTGTGTGTGCAAGCATGTTGTCGTGTGTGCATGTTCCAATGTGTTCAAGTGTGTTCACTGTATGTGTAGGTATGTTCAGTGTGTTGCAGTGTGTTCAGTACGTGCGCGCATGTGTGCAGTGTGTGCAGGTATGTTGAGTGTGTGTGCAGTGTGTATAGGTGTGTGCAGTGAGTGCAGAGTGTTCAGTGTATGCACACATGTGTGCAGTGTGTGTAGGTGTGTGCAGGTGTGTTCAGTGTGTGTAGGTGTGTTGAGTGTGTGTGCCGGTGTGCGCAGGTGTGTTCCGTGTGTGTGTGT
>NW_004949118.1:496331-502681 GCF_000317375.1 Microtus ochrogaster | reverse complement strand
AGTGTGTGTGCAGGTGTGTGCAGTGTGTATAGGTGTGTGCAGTGTGTGTTCAGTGTGTGCACACATGTGTGCAGTGTGTGTAGGTGTGTGCAGGTGTGTTTAGTGTGTGTAGGTGTGTTGAGTGTGTGTGCCGGTGTGTGCAGGTGTGTGCTGTGTGTGTGTATGTAGGTGTGTGCAGGTGTGTTCAGTGTGTGTACACATGTGTGCAGACGCGGGTGTTTATGGAGGCAGAGAGGTCAGAATCAACTACCGCCATCATCTTACTCTTGAGACAAGGTTTCTCGCTGAGCTAGGCTGGTGACAAGCAGGAAGCAGCCATCCTACTGTCCCTACCCCTCCACAGCACTGGGATTATCTGGCAGTCACCGTCTTCAGCTTTTTATGTGGGTGCTGGGGATTCAAGATCAGGCCCTCAAGCTTGCGTAGCAACCCACTGAGCCATAGTCCCACCCCATCCAATCCCCCCCCTCATTTAAGTTCTACTTTTAATGAAAAATTTGTTTATCTCTGAATTGTCCTTAACATTATAGGAAAACACAAAATACAGTTCTTGTATAAAATGAATGAAATTGCCTTGGCTGACAATTGAATTCTGAATTTCAAGCAAAAATTCTTCCAAATTGTGTTGAGTTTGTGTTTTGGTCACAGTGTAAAAACCTGACTTGGTTCTCTTGTCACCAACAGCGGACCATGAGCTGTGAGGTGTAAATCTAAATACAGGCTAATTTAAGGTCGCTCTGAGTCTTTGTGATGACCAGGGACTCTAAATCAGCCCTTCCTCCACGTGTTAGGAAGTAGAGACCGCCCTGTGTTTCCTCAAGTTTGTACAACTTTCTTTTTGCCTCCCAGGAACTCTCAATCCCTGCAGCTCCCCAAAGTAGCCTGGATGGAACCCAGTGACCACCTCCTCCCTACGTGTCTTCAGTCTCGTCTGTCCCTGCCCCCTGAAGCAGCTCGCTGGAATACAAGCTCAGCCCAATTGTCAGAGCTGCCCGCCACTGACCATTCTGTGCAGCACTGACAATATGCCCTAAGACAAACAGTTTATTCTTCCTGGAAACAATCCCTGCCATCACGTGTCCCCAACAGCTCTTTATCCACATCAGCCATCTCCTGAGATCCGACTTTCACAAAAACTCAAAGACCTTTCTGATCACAATTGATGCTTACAGATGTGTTTGCAGAATCTGTATGCTACTGAATCATTTTCCCTCTGTTTCTGTTTTGTTTTG
Organism: Microtus ochrogaster; assembly: GCF_000317375.1. Lineage (NCBI taxonomy): Eukaryota > Metazoa > Chordata > Mammalia > Rodentia > Cricetidae > Microtus > Microtus ochrogaster. The sequence continues at coordinate 501,449 of NW_004949118.1, read as the reverse complement.
TTTTGTTTTAGAGGCAAAGAGATGGTTAACTTTTCTGCTCATCTTCAAGATCATTCTATTCTGAGGTCTCTACCTAGTGAACCCACAAATCTAACTGGAGAAGAAAGGGGTGTTCTAAAGCAAGCTGGGGTTTAGTTTAAAAAACTATGATGCTGAAGAGGATAGCTGGGCTAAAACTCACCTATGTCAGAACACCAACCAGTCAAACCTCTCAGCTAATCCTTTACCTAAAACATTTTAGAATCCTTCGTGCGCCCCAGAACATACAATATGGATCTAATTACATTCAGCTGCCTTATGTTAGTAATAAAACTGAGAGAGAGAGAGAGAGAGAGAGAGAGAGAGAGAGAGAGAGAGAGGGCGGTAGGGACTTTGTTCATCCTCCTCTGTGGCCTGAAGAATCACAAACTCCCAAATTTTGCGCATCCTTAAGGCTCCCACAGAACAGCACATTCTTAAATAGCCCAGCGTGGTTGGTAGCTGGCGCAGCCCTCAGACTTTATAAGGATTTATAGAGGGTCTGGAAGAAATTTCCACAAGGGCCGGAGCCCAGCGCCCCAGCTCACCCACCCTTTCGGCCCGCGAACTCCAGGACTTACACCAGAGCAGACGGACAGGGCATCTGGTTCCAGGGACAGTTGTACTGAGCTTGAATAAAACTCTCGCTTCCTTCCTGCACTGTGCAGCTCACGTTCTTAGTCACGATGTAGGCGCACCAGTTCCTGGGGTTGAGAGAGAAGGGCTGGGTAAACTTTGGAGAACAATGAAGCATTGGTGTGGGGGGGGGGGACGAAGGACGGAGAGACTAACGGATGGACAGATGGACAGAAGAGCTGACCCAGCAAGTTAAGGGTCACCCGCTCCGAAGTCTGGAGCGTGCCAAAGCCGCCACCCCAGGGTGCCTCTTAAGTCTTTGGAGTATCAAAGAAGAGCCCCCACACCCCCCCGCGCACTCCAGGAAGTGTGGGGGTTCAGCAGGGCACTACCCCACTCCCCTGGTCCGCTTCAGGATGCTCGAGGTATCTGGTGGGGAGCACATGGTCATCCCGGGATGGTGACGCCCCAAAACCCATAAAGATCTCTCTGCTGCTGGCCGTCGCCATTGGCAGGGAAACTTCAGAGCCTGCAAGCGGATTAGGAAGGGACCGGCAGGGACGCTGGACTTGGGTTGGAGGCGAGCAGAAGGGGCGCGCACTTACTTGCTCCTGGCGCTGGGCCGCGCGTGGTACCCAGGCTGCGAGCTCGCGTGGCACAGCCCAGCGCTGCCCAGGGCCAGCAGGGCCAGCAGGACCCGCGCCCAGCGGCAGGGCGAGCGGGGTCGGGTCGGGATTGCCTGCCACATCTTGAGCCCTACAAGGTTGTAGGTTGCGGGGCAGCGGACCGGGCAGCGGCTCGGGCGCTCAGCTGCCCCTCCGGCTCCTTGCCCCACGCCTCCGCACTGGCCGCTCCGCGGTCCCTCAATGACGCACAGGTCCCCCCGGGTGCCGCCCTCTTTATTTCACTTCCCTCTCAGAAACGTGACTCTTCCCTGCACCGTCTCTCGGCCCTTCGACTCTCCGCAGGGGGTTAGGGGGTAAGAGCCAAAGGGTTAGGCACAGGGTTCTCGGTTACAGAATTTCCAATTACTTATTCCTTTGGTCCCTTCCCAGCCGCCAGCAGCTCCGCCTCTCACCTTCCAAGCCAGGCGCCCCCAGGCCCTCCGGAAGTGCAGCGAGCTTGGACAGTCCCAACCTAGACCCCCGGGGCCTCCCTCCGGCAGAGAGCCCAGGACCGCTCCATCAGTTCCCCGGGGGACCTAAGCAGGGGACTCGGCTTGGATTTCCTCCTCTGAGGCCACACTGCCACCTTCCCAACAACCATTAAAGACTTGGGGGAATAGTTAAGCGCGCCTTGAACTTTCTGAAGGTTCGGGCTGCAGCGGGGCAGGGGCCTCTGCAACTGGTCTCCCTGCAGCAGCAAACTGTCACGTGCTAGTGTTGAAAGACCTGCTCGTATGTCTCTCTTTCTGTCAGTATTAAAGGCAGATGGTTTAGTCCATTAAAAAAGACAACAAAACTGTGCAAACATGAAGACATGAGTTCGAATCCCCTGGCACTCACACAAAAAAGATAGGCAAGGTGTCACAAATCTGTAATCCCAGAGCTAAGGAGGTGGAGACAGGAGGATCCGTGGGGCTGCAGGATCAGTGATAGACCCTGTCTCCAAACTATAAGACAGACATGGACTAGAGGAAACCGGTTCATCAACCTCTGACCGGCGCCCCCAACGCACGCATGTGTGCACGAACATTTTTTGAGGCAATTTATTATCCTAGTGTCTTGCCTTTGCTCCGAATAGTTCGGACACCGCTGGTGCTTTCCTCCCTTCGACCCATCTACCCGCCCCCCCTTTCATCTTTCCCTCCTTCCTCTTTCATGTTTTCTGCCTGATCAAAAGTTACAGGAGTCTCTGCCAATTTTTTTAAGCTTGAAGTAACGACACAGAGAGTGTGATAAGGTCAGCTGCCGCAGGGTGTGGCGGTCCACTTGGGAAGCTGCGGCAGGAGAATCACCTCAAGAGTGATTCTGGGCTACTACAGCAGCACCAGGGTGAGGTATTCTAGCGGTGTAGAGGGAGCTCTTCCTTTGAGACTGGTTGCTCCCCCTACAAGCCCTGGCTGGCAGGCAGGCTCCACGCAGTACCTGTGAGCTAACAGGACACTGTTGGCTTTTAGGGACCGGTAAACTGGACTATGTTTTAACACAACTAAGCGAAACCACTGGTTGTTTCTCAAATGCTTTGCTTAGATGGCTTCCTTGGGTCTTTTGATTTGTAAACCGAAGAAAGAAAATCCCGAAAGTAGCAAACTGTACCATATGAGGACATAATCCGTTCATGAACTTTCGCAGGGGAAGATTATGCAGATCACGGACTGAAGTCATCCCGGCCTTCAAAAGAACCACGCTGGGGAAGAAATAACAGAGATGAAAGACTGTCCTGTGTAAGGCGATCTGGGTGACTTCTCTGTCACTCCTGTTTTAACCTCCGTTCTGTCCGTTGGGTGTCATGGGGTCATAGAGGTCTAGAAATGGAAACTGAGTAAAGGAAAAATTAGGAGGCAACCCACAAATTATGTTCCTCTACAACTTCCTTTTTTTAAAAAAATTAAGAATTAACTTTTATTAAGATACTTACGCATATGTGTGCTTCTTCAGACTTGTGTACGTGAGTTCAGTAGCTGGGAAGCAAGTCATGAGGGTGTCAGAGCCCCTGGAGCTGGAGGTACAGGCCACAGGGAGCCTCAAGATGTGGGTGCTAGGAGCCACCCTCAGGTCCTCTGCTCCTAATCCTGAGCCAACTCTCCAGTCCCGACTTTTTTTTTTAATTGTGTGTGTGTGTATGTATACACAGGCACACGTGTGTGTGCTTGCACGTAGATTTACAAAAGTAGATTACATTGTATATCATAAGTAATCTGGAGCTAACTGAATCATATGGGAACAATGCTCAGGTTGTAGGCAGATGCCATGCCATTTTACATAGAGCTCTTAGCACTCAAAGACTTTAGCAACCTCAAGGGTAGTGACAGCAATCCCCAAGACCACAGGAGACAACTATATTTGATCAGCAAAAAAAAAAAATGATGCTTCTCAGTAGATAGGTTTATCCTGAGCTCCAGTTGTATGCTAGGCTTTCTGTTTGATTGGTTTGGTTTTTGAGACTGAGTCTGATTATGAAGTTCAGGTTGTCTTTGAACTTGTGACTTCAGCTTCCATCACTGGAATTATAGGCTTGTGGCAACATGCCTGGCTACTGTGGGATCTGTTACATGCTAGGTATTGTGAAAACCCTACTGGTTTCCATGAGGAAGTCCAAACTGCCATATCTTCACAAAAGGTTCCAGGCCATTCCTGTGCCCTGGAGCGAGTGAGTAGCCAAGCGCACAGTCAGTGAGTACGCCAGTGTTCATTACTCAGGTTTCTCTAGACAGAGGCCCTGAACACCTGGCATAGGACATCTCCAAGAAGACACAGCACTCAATAGGTGCAAGGACCAGCTTCCATTTTCTTTCAGTCAGACAAGAGAATGCCACAAACTCAGGAGTCGAAGGACCTTCCACAAGAAACAGAGCTTTGTATGGAGGGAGGCTTTAAGCGCATTAAGAAACAAAGCATTGGGGCTGGAGAGATGGCTCAGAGGTTAAGAGCATTGCCTGCTCTTCCAAAGGTCCTGAGTTCAATTCCCAGCAACCACATGGTGGCTCACAACCATCTGTAATGGGTTCTGGTGCCCTCTTCTGGCCTGCAGGCATACACGCAGACAAAGTATTGTATACATAATAAATAAATATTCTTTAAAAAAAACAGAAAAAGAAACAGAGCATTTAGGCAGACCATCCACAGAAGCCATAACATAAATAGAGTTGGCAGAATATTGCGGGTTTGGATTCTGGTACTTAATGCCAATGATTCTGAGTGCTCAAAACCCAGTTTACTATAACAGCAGGATGGAGTTTGAATTTCTCTTGAGCTTTAAGAGGAAAGCTCCCCATAGGAACCTGCACCTTTGATTAGTGTGATCCATTTACCCAAAGCAAAAGCTAACAGGAATTTTCTTTTGTAGTTGGGCCTCGTCCGTGTGAAGCAAGCACTTTACCAGTTGCATCCCCAGCTCTAAAAATAAATATGAAACAGCTTTGCCAAACCCGTTCTTGCCTAGGAGTCTCACGTGGTGGTAGAACACTCCCATAGCAGGCACAAGACCCTGGGTTCCACCCAGAACACCTCAAAAAAAATTAAAATCAATTTCTTCATTTACATATTGGTCATGACACAAGATGCTTGCCACTTATATCAGAAGAAGGGACAGAGATTCTGAGAGTCAGAGGTCAACAAAAGCCAGGGCAAAACAGTGTCTGCTGGACATGGCAGAACCATTGAACTCATGACGTCAGAACAGCAGCTGTGGCTGCCTGTACCAGACCTGCAAAGATGAAACCAACCAACAGTACAGCAGGGAGCGGGAAGAGGTGCATGAACCCACCAGCCAGCGTTGCAGCAGGGAGTGGCCAAGGAGCTGCTGTTAGCTGATGGATTCTGGGAGAAGGAGAGTCAGCTTTCTTTCTTTCTTTCTTTCTTT
>NW_004949118.1:495421-496069 GCF_000317375.1 Microtus ochrogaster | reverse complement strand
AATAAGGAAGAAAGAAGGGAAGGGAAGGAGAAAGAAGGAGAGAAAGAAAGAAAGGGAAGGAAGTAGGGAGGGAGGGAGGGAGGGAGGGAGGGAGGAAGGGAGGGAGGGAGGGACGAAGGAAGCGAGAAAGGAAGGAAGGAGCTGAATGGTGTTAGTGCACACTGTTAATCCCAACACTCGGGAGGCAGAGGCAGGTGGAGCTCTGTGAGTTCAAGTCCAGCCTGTTCTACAAAGTGAGTTCCAGGTCAGCCAGGGCCATTAGAGAAACCCTGTCCTGAAAGAAGAAAAAAAATCCCTAAATAAATAAAATGAAATTAGACACTCATCGGGTCCGTGTTTGGGACAGTCTGTGGAAGCAGAGAGCCTGCCAGACCTCCCCCCAGCAAACCCAGATACTCATCTGCCTGGGAGGAAGAGGAGGTGGAAGAGGATGACTCCAACAACACCAGGCTGGTACACTCCTCACCCCATCCCACCCCATCCCACCCCATCCCACCCCATCCCAGTCATCAGAGCCTGGGACATTTAATGAGATGAACTGATTTGTACATAGGATATGGTTAAGAGTGCCAAGCTCCTGGGCTCCCAGATCTGTTTCTTTATGCTTACTAGAACTCAGCATTGTTTGTTTTTTTTTTTTTTTTTTTT
>NW_004949118.1:482671-495321 GCF_000317375.1 Microtus ochrogaster | reverse complement strand
TTTTTTTTTTTTTTTTTTTGTCTGAATTTCTTGGTTCTTCTTGATGGTGTCATTTCTGTTTCTTTGCTTTGCTCGTCTAATGATGGGAAGACAGGTCCTTTGAAGACTACACAGCAAAGGAGGAACTTTGAAAGATGGATTCGGGGTGTGTGTCCTCATGTCATTTGCACTGTTCCCTGGGAAAGTCAAGCCATGCGAAGCTGAAAAGAGGAAAGATATGTGTCGTTCATGCAATGGAGTTAGCATCCCGTTCATCCTCACCGACTTTGCAAAGTGAAGTCTCCATCCTCAGTTTTCCTCCTCTGTATTCGTGATCGATCATATGCAAAGCCAGAGTGAACAGCAAGAACAGCATCACCATATCAGACAGTGGAGCACATATGTGACAAGGTCTAGCGACTTTAACATTCTTTCTTTTTTTATGTCAACCATTGGTAAAGCCAACCACCTTTGCAAACAATAGGTGTGAAAAGCATGTACATACTCTTCGATGCGGGCACGAGAGAGTTGTCTCAGTCAGCACAGTGATGGCTGTGCTCGCGTGAGGACCTGTGTTCAGATCCCCAGCCCCCAAGAAACAGGGAGCAGGGCACAGGCCTGTTATGTCAGCACTGGGGAAAAAGAAGCACCAGAAGCCTTGGGGCTTACTGGTCAGTCGGTCTAGCTGAGTCACTGAGCTTAAGGTTCACTGACTTTTTGACTGCCTCAAAAAGTAACTAGACTACTGGGCAGTGGTGGTGCACGCCTTTAAAACCAGCACTCAAGAGGCAGGGGCAGGTGGATCTCTTTGAGTTTAAATCTGGCCTGGTCTATCTAATGAGTACAGTGGGGTTATATAATGAGACACTGTCCCAAATAAATAAAAGATGGAAAGTGATTGATTGAGAAAGACACCTAATAATGACCTCTGGCTACCATGCACACATGTACACTCAAGACACACACACACCACGGGCTTGGGGGAGAGAGAGAGAGAGAGAGAGAGAGAGAGAGAGAGAGAGAGAGAGAGAGAGAGAGCTGGGCTCTTGACTCTTTCCCCATTTCTCCCCAAGGAATACTCAGTTTATGGACTTTCTGCTCCATATTGCAAAGGAATTTATTTTTGAGTGATTTAATGAGCTGTCTAGGAGTATTAATAACTCTTTGTAAATAAACTCAGAGCACTGTGCCATTTAATAGTAAATATCTTTTTTTCCTCAAAAAGGAAATTAGTAAACCAGGCGGTGATGGCACATGCCTTTAATCTCAGCACTGGGGAGGCAGAGGCAGGCGAGTTTGAGGCCAGCCTGCTCTACAGAGCAAGTTCTAGGACAACCAAGGCCATACAGAGAAAGAAACCCTGTCTTAAAAAGGAAATTAGTTATTAATTTCATGGCCTCCCTCTGTCCCGTGATTCTTTGGCCTAGGAAAGATACCTGTATACCAGATGTCACATGTGAGATGCCATTTCTGGTTTTGTTCAGTTTGGTGTTTGTTCAGGTGTGTTGAGACTGTTATGCCTTCTCACGCTGGCCTCAAACCCTCAGCATTCTGACTTCTGCCCCCTGGGCTCTGGCAATGCGCCATCATTCTCAATGCATTGTGATTCTAAATACATCATTTCTACCATAAGAAGTGACAAAAACAGGCTTTTGGGGCTGTTTCTGAGACTCCAGTGGATCACTGTACGGAGGAGTTGGGCAGTGACATCATCATACATATGAGCTGCATCAAACTATGTTGTAGACATCACTGATTTATAGACTGGCCTTGACTGTTCTAGAATAAACAAAATGTTCTAAGTGTGCGTAATGTGTTTAGTGACTATGGAATAAATCATATTTTAGTAGAGGCTTGTCACTGCTCAGAATAGCACGTCATATTAATGTACAAATTAACTCTAGTATTTCACACCAGGCAATGCTAAATAGTATGTTTTGTATTACTTACCTGTGAAGTTTCTGGCTATCTTGAATTGGCAAATATTGAACATTTGTGCCTAGAAGACATGCAGGCTTAGGTTCCTACAAATATCCAGATACAATGTCTTGTCAATATGTCAATTGAACAATCAGTTCATACATACATGCATACATACAATACATACATACATACATACATACATACATAACCTGTTTCTTACTAAAGACTGTTTTATTGAGGCAGGGTTTCCCTGTGCAACCACTGTCTCGAACTCACAGCGATCTGCGTGTCTCTGCCTTCTGAGTGCTAGGATTAAAGGAGTGCACCATCACTGAATGGCTGACAAGATATATATTTTGTGGTTCGAACATGAAGTGTCCTTTATAGGCTCAGGTGTTTGACCACTTTCTTTCCAGCAGGTGGCGCTGTTTGGAAACACCTTGAAACCTTTAGAAGGTGAAGCTGCCTAGGAGCTGTATACCTGGCTCCATTTCCTTCCATTTTCTGCTTTCTTCTACCATGTCTTCCTCATCATGAAGGAACCCACCCCTCTGAAATCGAACCAAAACAAACATTTTATCCATGGAGTTGCTTTGGCGGGGTACCCCATCACAGCAACAGAAATCTAAGGCAGACTGTGGGTTCATAACGTAGTGAGCGCAGGGCCAACACCATTTTACTTTGTGGCTGAATGGAGTGGATCTGATACACGTATTTCATCCACAAGACACAGCACAGTCTTCTTGTGCTTGAGAACATCAGAGAGCACTCGGCACCACACTTGGCAACCATTTTAAACAGTGACACCACTAGCAAAACACAGAATTGATGGAGAAAAATAAAAGTCAAGTGTAATAGAAAATAATTTTACATGCTTCATTTTGTTTCCAAAGTCCAAATTTTATGCAAAAAATGCACAAAAGTGCAAAAAAGGTGACTCCAAATTTACCAAGAAGAGCACATGTTCACTCTGTGCAAGACACCAACCCCCCTACTCCCTCTTGCCCTCCAGCCCCTGCCCCCACCAGCACAGACCTCAGCCCCCAGGACCTAGGATGCAATGAATGTTCTTGTTTTTTGGGTTTTTTGTTTTTTGAGACAGGGTTTTTCTGTAGCTTTGGTGCCTATCCTGGAACTAGCTCTTGTAGACCAGGCTGGCCTCGAACTCCCAGAGATCCGCCTGCCTCTGCCTCCCAAGTGCTGGGATTAAAGGCGTGCGCCACCATCGCCCTGCGCAATGAATGGTCTTAAGCTACAAATAAACTTTACTGTAATGAAGTTCACAAGGAGAAAGTCTGTAAGTGATGAGGACTCATCATACTTCAACGACAGTGAGGGAAGGCGGGGAAACGCAGCAGCTTGTAGCTGGGAAATTGCCTAGGGCTGGTAGAGCACTTGCCTGGCACGCAGGGATCCTGGCTGCTCTTGGTGCTGCACTTGAAATATGTGTTATACACACTGTGAAGGGTGTTTTGTGCATTGGCTGTTGCACCAGGCAACATGATATAAAAAGAAAACCAACAAACAAAACTGTCTAGTTCCTTCTTCCCTTTATTGGCGTGGTCCCCTAACCAGAAGATGATACGATAGTAAAGAACAAAACGATACAGGTTCTGTTGGAGAAATGGAGAGCGAGGCTCTGAGGAGTGGAGTATTGATTAGGAAAGACCAGAGTGGGACAAAGTCGATTTATTTGCTGTAGATGGATGTTTCTGCCCGCCCGGTTCCAGAACCATCCAGTCCCAAAGAAACACACAATAATATAATATCATTTTATTAATTATGAACTGTTTGTCTTATTAGCTCAGGCTTATTATTAACTAGCTCTTATTAACTTAAATTGACCCATAATTCTTGTCTGTGTTTAGCCATGTGACCTGTTACCTTTTCTCAGTTTGGCATTCTCATCTTGCTTCCTTTGTGTCTGACTGGTGACTGCATCTCTCTGCCTTTTCTCTTCCCAGGATTTTCCTAGTCTGGCTGCCCCGCCTACACGTCCAGCCTGGCTACTGGCCAGTAAGTGTTTTATAAAACCAATACAAGTGACAAATCTTTACAGTGTAGAAGAGCATTATCCCACAGAATTCACAGAATTTCCCCCTTTTTCTTTTCAAAACAAGACCCTGAATCTAATCTCTTTTGTTTAGCTTTTTTCCTAATCATTATCTATAACAACTTATAACGAACACGCTAAACAAAGACAAATATCCATAATCTATTTTTGGGGGGAATGTGGGCATAGTTTTCTAGGCTACTTACTGCTGATTGGGATTGCTGATAATCTTAAGGGAGCCCAAAGAAAATTTAGGATTATGGAAAAGTCCTGACTGGAGAATTCTGTGAGGCTGGATCATTTCAGCCAGCAGTCTTGAAGCTGTTCTGGATGTAGAACTCAGAAGAAACTGCAACAGAGGTGCTCTAAAGTGTTGGATCATCTGAGCCATCCATTCCCATTGGAGACTTTTCAGGGGGTCTTCCTCGATCAAATCTTATTTTTCTTAACCAAGAATGAATCCATAGCCTCTCATTTCCTGTGGAAACAAAAGCAAAACCTCTTCTCCAAAGTAACATATCTTTAAATTATGAAGTAAAGTCATTTTCAAAATATATAGTTTGGATTAATACAGCAACATTTATAATCAAATGTCTCTTAGCAGTGTTGCTCCTTCCTCAGAAGTCAAACAATTCAAAGACAACACAATAACATACAGTATTCAGATTCCCTGTGTATTTTCTATCTTTATGTGGCTTTTAAAAAAAAAAACCTCTATTGCCTTTATTTTTATTTTTTTATTTTTTGAGACAGGGTTTCTCTGTGTATCTTTGTCTATCCTGGAGCTTACTCTGTAGACCAGGCTAGCCTCGAGCTCACAGAGGTTCACCTGCCTCTGCCTTCTAAGTGCTAGAATTAAAGGTGTGTGCCACCATGCCTGCTACTCTATTTCTTTTCTTTTTTAAAAAAATATTTATTTATTATGTATACAATATTCTGTCTGTGTGTATGTCTGCAGGCCAGAAGAGGGCACCAGACCTCATTACAGATGGTTGTGAGCCACCATGTGGTTGCCAGGAATTGAACTCAGGACCTACGGAAGAACAGGCAATGCTCTTAACCACTGAGCCATCTCTCCAGCCCCTCTATTTCTTTTTTTAAGGACTTTCTCTATCCTTTTCTTTTCTCTCGAAAGGCCTATGTATATTTTTAAACAAACTATAAACTCTTTATAGGTTTCTTTTCCATCTGAATATGTCTTTACTGTATAACTTTTTTTTTTCTTCTGAGCACATGAATCTGCTAACTGGCATGGCTAGGATTAAAGTTGCAGCTTTGGTGGCTGGTTTCACTCCATTCCTTTGCTTCCTGAGAGTCTAGCTTCATGGCAGAGGTACAGATGGGAGTCATGTTTATTGCTACAACTCTATGGAGTTTCTAGGTCCATGCCACAACCAACACTATTTAAGTATTTGGTGGCAGGACCTCTTAAAAGAGATATGAGGGTTTTGCTGCTAACACTGAGTCAAGAAGCCTCTCTTAAAAGAGTCTCATCTCTGCTTGCCTTTAGCAAACAGAGCCCACCTGAGAAAAGTGGCACTGCCAAGAAACTGTGCTTAACTCTGTTCTTTTGTGTCTAGAATCCCTTCCCAAGCTCTCTCAGGTTTTATGTGGATATAGTTGCTGAATGTTTGGTGCCATTTGTAGATGGAAGTTTCTGTCTTGGCCAACATTCAGTCTCAAAGAAACACACAGAGGCTTATAGTGATTATAAACTGTTTGGCCTATTCGCTCAGTGTTGTTGCTAACTCGCTCTTACAACTTAAATTAACCCATAATTCTTGTCTATGTTTAGCCACATGGCTTGGTCCCTTTTCTCAGTGAGGCATTCTCATCTTGCTTCCTCTATGTCTGACTTGCAACTGCACCTCTGCCTTTCTTCTTCCCAGAATTCTCTTAGTCTGGTTGCCCTGCCTATACTTCCTGTCTGGCTACTGACCAATCAACATTTTATTAAACCAATGAGTGACAAATCTTAACAGTGTACAAGAGCATTAACTTATAGCAATTTACTCTTCTGTTTGGTCCTGTTTTAAATCAACCATAATGTCCAGATGGAATGCAGAAAAAAATAATGAATGGGACCATATACACTTAATGTATATGGGCATTTAAAATATTTATTGTGGTGTTGTGGGCTGAACTCAGGGTTTTGACACTAGGGAAACTCCCCCACTAATGCTCAGAGCCGAAACATGTGTGTGTTGTTTCTGTTTGTTTGTTTTGAGATAGTATCTTACTATGCATCCCATGCTCGACTGTAAAGCATTTTTGAAAGATTTATTTTTGTTTACAATGTATATGTTTGTATCTGAAGAGTATATGCCACACTTGTGCAAGAGCCCAAAGAAGCCAGAAAGGATGTCAGATGCCCTGGGGCAGGAGTTGCAGTCAGTTGTGAGTTGCTGAACGCTCTATAACAACAGAAAGAACTCCTAACCATCGAGTCAGCGCTGCTCCGGCTCCCATGCCAGTCATGAGCTTTCTTTTAGTCTTTCTGCTTTCTCCTCCTGAGTGCTGGAATCGCAGGCACTAGGAACAGGCTGGGATTACGCGAGCTCCTACAGTTGTAGTGAAGATTAGCTAAGCCGAAATACATGGCCTTTAAGTAGCCAGGAAGAGAAGAATGCAACTCAGCTTGGTACGACTGAGTAGCTCATGAGCCTGAGGAAAGTGTGTACAGATGCCAGCATTAAATGTCTCCATAAAGGGGCATAGCTCAGTGACAAGTTATCAGAGGTGGGTTGGAAAGGTGAGGCTGAGGTCACTGGAAAAGCTGTGGGGGACAACACTCTGTTTTTCTCCTTATCTTAAGACAGATAGGATAACCAGAGACCTGATTTGCCTGTGTGAGTCCGAGGTCGCTGCTGTTGAATATCTGTTAACACTGTTAATTATTTTTAGTGTCTCTTTTGATCTTTCAAAGCGCTTGGGATTTGAGAATAAATTATATTATGGTCGTTCAAAGAGAACTGAAATGAACCGAAAGTCACATGATGCTTGTCCAACACTTGCCTTTTTAAAGGTTAAAGCATCCTTACATGTCGGTGTAAACAGTGAAATCAGAAATCAGGACAGAGCTGCAGTGAGCTTCATCTTTGCACTCAAGAGTTCTCCTGTGCTTTGACTGCCTAGTTCATTCTGAGAACGGTTGGTATTTCTATTACTAAAGAAAGAGTAGACTAGGGATGGTGCCAGGCAACTGTGATCGCAGCCCTCAGAGAGCTGACGCAGGATGGTGGGTTCAGGGCCAGCCTGGCCTTCATTAGAAGACATTGTCTCCAACACTACAAGAAATCAACCCAGTTCCCTGAGACTGGCTTGTTTACTTGATTCTTCATGGCGCTGGATATTTACATGGGTTTTCCTTGGCCGGTTTTCTTACATTGAATCGGATTACAAATAAATACTCAGAGACGCCTCATTTTCCCGCGCTTTAAGCCCCGGGCCACTGTGCTCCTCTTCAACGTCCGGTCTGGCTGTGGCGCCACTGGCATCTCAGGACACTTGGTGTCGTAAGAAGACTAAGTCAACAAAAGCATTTGTTCTAGGCACATAAAAGTCTCTAATTGCTGTTGACTGATGGAAAATAGGAGGTGAGACCGTCGTTTAATATTCAGGCACCATGGAGGGTCAAGGAAGAAAGCACCCTGGTTTACTATTACACGCTCACGTCTCCTCCCAACTTCCCAAAATATAAAAACACAGTGTTTAGTTTCTCCACTATTCTGAGGTCATCCTCTCTAAAGCGCTGTTTGGGGGCACACTGGTGCCCCAATTCCTGGGAGAAATAGGAGGAGCTTTACAACAGGGGGTTCAGAACATGGTCCAGACGGTTCAATCCTGAAAGGACCGTTCAGTCGCTACTGGGGATTTAAACAGGTAAATCAGGGCTGGAACATGGCTCAGTGGTTAAGAGCACTCACTGCTCTTGCAGAGGACCAGGGTTTGGGTTCCCAGCACCCACACAGTGGCTCACAACTGCCTCCAGGTGCAGGAGATCCAGTGCCCTAGTCTAGCCTTGAAGGCTGCTACAAGCTTGGTGCACACACAGTCATGCAAGGAAACACACAGACAAATAAATAAAGTCTTTGTTTGTTTTTCAAGACAGGGTTTCTCTGTGTAACAGCCCTGCCTGTCCTGGAACCTGCTCTGTAGACCAGGCTGGCCTCGAATTCATAGAGATCTGCCTGCCTCTGCCTCCCGAGTGCTGGGATTAAAGCATGTGCTACTACCACCCAGCAATGAAGTTTAAGTAGATAAGACAGATGTTTATGGACGGAGTGTCTTATCCCCCACCCAGGCCTTGCTTTATAGCCCAGAATAGTTTGGATCTTAATATGTAGCTCAGGGTGGGTGACTTACCATTCTCTTTCCTGTCTCCCGAGCGTGCTGGGATGATAGGCATGACCCAAACAGCAGGGCTGTGTCCTCCTGCCTTCCTGCTTACTATAGGGGATCAAGCCAACAGCTCTGCACAGCTAAACAAGCTTTCTTTCACTAAGTTGCATCTGCAGTACCCCAAATTAGGGTTTTCTTAAGTGTAATGTTGTCAATAAAAAAATGTATAAATCAAGCCCAGTGGTGGTAGTGACACATGTCTTTAATTTCAGCACTAAGGAGGCAGAGGCAGGCAGATCTCTGTGAGTTCAAGAGCAGCCTGGTCTACAGAGCTAGTTCCAGGACAACCAAACCAAGGCTACACATAGAAATAACGTCTCAAAAACCAAATAAATAAATAAATAAATAAATAATAAGTGTAAATCCACCTGGATCTAGATGAGGTGGATTCTTTCGCCTAGCATGTGCAAAGACCTGTTCCATCCCCAGCAACACACACACACACACACACTTCATAAACATTAAGCTTGACAAATCTTCAGAAAGAGGACTGAGCTCTCATGCGCCATGGCTCCTCCTGTTGCCATTATTCCTAAAGTCACATTCCTTTAGTCCCAGCCCTTGGAGACAGAAGCAGGGGAATCTCTGTGAGTTCGAGACCAGTCTGGTCTACAGAGTGAGTTCCAGGACAGCCAGGGCTACACAGAGAAAGCCTGTCTCAAAACAAATAGTCATATCTATCATGACCTTGAACATACTGATAACTTTTGTTTTTCTTTTCCCTTGACAGGTGTGTGTGTGTGTGTGTGTGTGTGTGTGTGTATGCAGTGCGCGTGCATATGTATGGTATGCATGTGTGTGTAGGCATGTTTGCAGATATGTAGGTGTGCATGGGGGTAAATGTGTATGTGTGTAGTGCCCCAGAGTCATTTTCAAGCACCTTCCATCTTGCTCGCTGAGGTAAGATCCTGAAGTTAAACCAAGAGCTCACCGACGTGACTAGTCTTTTTTGAAAAAAATAAATTTTTTTAAATAAAAAATTTCATAATTTTTTATTCCTAGTACTACTAACACAGTTTCCAGGGCAATGCACCTGTTGTGATGAAAAGAGAGAGAAAAGACAAAGCTACAGCAGATGAAAGTGCTCAGGATTGTACATCTACTCGACACTGCCTCGGATTAATCAACAACCGCACTTTTTGCAGACTGTGGCTGTGACGGTCCTGAGCAACAGGGGTCTCCTGCTCAAGTTGCAGGGGCTTTTCTGCCTGGATCAGCACTCCTTCTGTGGCGGATTGTTACAGTTCCTCCAATGCATTTAGGACGGCTGTCTCAAAGTAACCCGCGGCCTTCCTGGCAACTCCTCTCTCTCTCTCCTGCTAAGATCCGCAGCCCTTTTCTGCTGCTTTTTGAAAACCGTCTGCTACCATGTGCACCGCTTCTAGCACTGGATCCATAGCCACCACCACGGGGACTGCCTGAGCTTCTTCCACTCAAACTGCCCCCTTCCGGCTGTCCACTGTAATTACCAAAGTCATTATAGTTCCCATCGCCACCATAGTTACCTCCTTCATTCTAACCATCTACCACCATATCCACCACCTTGGTTTCCATTGCCTGGTCCACCACCACCATAGCCTCCTTCCTCTACTGCTGTCACCAGGACCACTGCCATAGCTGCCACCATCACCTCCCAATCCATCACCTCCATCATCGCCACCTCCATAACTACCTCTGCTGCCACCACCTCCACCACCATAGTTTCCACCACTCTTCCACCAAAGTTTCCTCCATGACCCATAAAATTGCCTGATCCACCTCCACGACCTCTCTGTGATCCCGCAGACTGCATCTCTCGTTTAGAACGAGCCCTTCGCACTCCACGATTATGCAATTAACTGTGACATCAAAAGTCACAAAAGCAAATCCTCTCTTTTTCCCACTCTGCCTGGCTTCCATCGTTCTATGGTTCCAATCTTGCCACACTTTTCCAAGAAGTCTCTCAGGTTATGTTTGTCTGTATCCTCTTCAACACCACCAACGAAGCTTTTCTTCACCGTGGAATGGACACCAGGCTCTACAGAATCCTCTCTAGAAACGGCTCTCGGGTTCCCCCACACGCCCAGCAACCTTGTGTGGCTGAGCACACACCGCAGCATCCACCTCTTCAAGGCTCAGGAAACCGAAGCCCCTGGAGTGTTTTGTTTGGGGATCTCTCACTACCACACAGTCTGTGTGCTCCATCTCTCAAAACGCTCTCTGTGGTTGTGAAGCTCAGACCACTAGTAAAGTTTTCTCAACTGTTCTGGTTCCTTTGGAGCGTGGGCCTCAGTTTTGAGACCAGACTAGTATCTTCCAACTCCAGTTCAATATGGGTTTGAAAGGGTGGCGCAGCCGGGCGGTGGTGGCGCACGCCTTTAATCCCAGCACTCGGGAGGCAGAGGCAGGTGGATCTCTGTGAGTTCGAGACCAGCCTGGTCTACAGAGCTAGTTCCAGGACAGGCTCCAAAGCCACAGAGAAACCCTGTCTCGAAAAACCAAAAAAAAAAAAATTTCTAAAAACTGTTATTTATGTCTATATATGTGAGGCTGCATGAGTTTGTACTGTTTGCAGTGCCCACAGAGGTCAGAGGACATCAGACACCCTGGGACTTGAGTTCCAGGCAGTTACGAGGCACCCGCTGTGGATGGTGGGCATGAAATCCAGGTCGTCTTCAAGAGCAGCGAGTGCTCTTAACCACCAGGCCATTCCAGCCCTGTGACGCTAGTCTCGTTCTGTCTCCACCTCCCTAAAGGGTTTCTACTGTTATGAAGAGACACCATGCAACTCTCAATAAAGGAAAACATTTAATCGGGGCTGGTTTATAGGTTCAGAGGTTTAGTCCATTATCATTATGGCAGGAAGCAGGGCAGCATGCAGGCAGACGTGGTCTGGAGAAGGAGCAGAGAGTTCTACATCTGGATCTGCAGGCGGCAGGTTGACGCCGGGCCTTTCGAGCATGAAACCTCAGAGCCCACTTCCAGTCACACACTTCCTACAAGGCAATGCCTACTCCAACAAGGCCACACCTATTAGTGCCACTCTCTGTGAGCCAATGGGAGCCATGTTATTCAAACCCCTAAATCTGTGATTATATGGGGACTACCGCGCCACATTCCATGTGGGTTCTGGGGACCAGGACTCCCGTCTTCACACTTAAATGACAAGCACCTAAGTATCTAACCTCCCCCTCCGCCTTGAACACAGGCGTGTTGAAGGGAAATTATTTCTACACGTTCTTAGTACTTATTGGTTCAAAGAGGGAAAGAAAGCAGAGAGGTATTAGACCTCTAAAGACTGCTGGTCAATTAATCCCAAGGCCTGTGGGGTATGCAGAGGGTGGGGCGGGGGTGGAGTGGATAGGGACATTCAGAGTACACAGTGGAATCCAGGGAAGTGGTACGTAATTTGGGTGGAATTCTGACCTGGGCATGCTAACTTGAAAGCAAGTTGAAAATTCCAACTTTGAACAGAAGAATAAACCAGTTTGATATTCATTCAAGTACTGGGAACGGCAGGTGAATGCTCTCCCCCTTAGCTACTGTTTAACAAATGTCAACAAGTCGAGTCAATCTAAACCAGTGTGATAAAGGTCTCCTTGGACCTTTATCAATTAAAGTCACTGTCCACGATTGCTGTGGAGGGTGACCTCCCGGGACCTTGGCTGTCCTTTTACTAAGAGGACATCACAAAGTGAGAGCCATCCTTCTAATGGCGCCAAAATGAGGGTGAGAGTCTGTGGATTGCTTCCATCCCAATGTGGTATGATAGACCATGTCCTCCTGAAAGGTTCCTGTGCATGCCTTCAAAAAATTGTTTCGCTCAACTGCCAACTGAGATGAAACTAGCACACAGGTTATACCATTGAAAGACCTAATTAACGACGCCCCAATCAGCAGGAAGCAGTTTGGAGAGAAAAAACTGCGCCCATGTTCCCAAATATGGTTTATAAACATTCTTTTACATTTAAAGGGGGATATGATATAGATATGAATAATTTGTATTAGTATAGATTTTGCTTTATTGATAGAGATTTAAGCTCAATTTTGTTATATGTATATGCATATTTCTGGTATTGATTAAGATATTGTGATTATGTAGTTCATTAAAAATGTAATGTATAATTAAGAAATATAGGTTAATGGATAATCATCAGTAATAATCAAGCTTGTAGTCATGTTAGTTAGATTTTCTAGATATATAGAGATACATTTCAGTTAGATAGACATTCTTCATATCTTTCAAAGACTGCAGAATATGGCATTTAATGTTTTAATAACTTAGGACTTTTCATGACAATGAGACATGTCTCAT
>NW_004949118.1:480581-482044 GCF_000317375.1 Microtus ochrogaster | reverse complement strand
GGAGTAAACAGAACAGAACGCTGGGAGGAAGAGGAAGTGAGCTCAGAGACTCAACAGCTCTCCTCTCGGGGGTAGACGCCTCAGAGAGACGCCATGCTCCCATCTCCAGGGCGGATGCGAGAGCTCTGCTCTCTGAGATGGACGCGATTCAGCTCTGACCCAGGATGGACGTAGGCTAGAATCTTCCCGGTAAGACCGGTGCTCACTAAGACCGGTGCTCACAGATTATTAGAGATGGGTTGATCAGGATATCAGAATTAGCCAGTAAGGGCTAGAGCTAAAGGGCCAAGCAGTGTTTAAATGAATACAATTTGTGTGTTGTTATTTCGGGGCATAAGCTAGCCAGGCAGCAGGGATGCTGGGGACGCAGCCCTGCCGCTCCTATTACTACACCAAAAAAATGAGTATTCTTATCAGTTACCCTCTGTGGGGTGGGAGTTTATCGCTGTCCACTGTCCTTTCTGCCTAGAATTGAGAGCCAACAGCGAGGGGCCCATGTGTAGCTTCCTGTCCACCATCCCAGAATCCCCCAAACACATTCCCTTTCTCTTTTTGCATAGTCTTCTTTTTGTCCTGAGGTCTAAGACACTTAGCACCTGGCTCTTAGAGAAACAGATGCCACCCCCACCCCATGTCTGAGAAAGAAATCTGGAGGTGGGATGGACCAGGCGATGACATGCGCCTACATCTTGTTCCCTGTGGGATCAAAAGTTTAGGTAGCACTGGGGCACCTGCCTCTGGTGTGTGACAGGTTCTTGCCTCCTATTGAAAAGAGGGGCCAGCCTTCTCTGTGTCACCCATTGTCTTAGATGCTGTTCTCCTGCTGTGAAGAGACACTAGGACCAAAGCAACTTGTAAAAGGAAGAATTTAATTGGAGGTGTATGCTGTTTTTTACTCTTTGGGCTTTTTTTCTGGGGGGGGGGAGAGGGGGACTGCCACCCAGCTCCCAAATAAATCACACACAGAGTCTTAGTCTTTCTTACAAATGCCCGGTCTCAGTTTGGCTTGTTTCTAGCCTGCTTTCCTTAACTCATATTATCCCATCCACCTTTTGCTTCTGCGCTTTTACCTTTCTCTGTTTCGGTATACCTTTTGTTATTTCTTACTCTGTAGCCTGCTGTGCCGCTGTGTGGTTGGCCCCTAGGGTCCTTCTCTCCTTGTTCTCTCTTGCCCCTTCTTTTCCTCCTCCCAGATTTCTGCCTGCCAGCCCAGCCTTCCTTTCTCCTGCCTCACTATTGGCCCTTCAGCTCTTTATTAGACTAATAAAGTGACTATTAATTATTAGATACCTAATAAATTAGGTGTCTAATATCAGGAAAAGAAATAATAGCTTCAGATTCATAAAAAATATAACATAAAAAAATGCAACCCGCCGGGCGATGGTGGCAAACGCCTTTAATCCCAGCACTCAGGAGGCAGAGGCAGACGGATCTCTGTGAGTTCGAGACCAGCCTGGTCTACA
>NW_004949118.1:474173-480481 GCF_000317375.1 Microtus ochrogaster | reverse complement strand
AAATAAAAAAAAAATGCAACCCATCTTTGCATCATTAAAACAAATGTAACTCAGCATAAACAAATGTAACACATCTTAAACTAATATTCTACAACAGTCTTGCTTACATGTTAGAGGGTTAGTCCATGGTTATCATGGTGGGAAGCAGACAGGAAAAGAAAAAAAAAAAACAGAAAAGAAAGTGGCTCAGTGTTAAAGTGGGCCTGGAGGCTCAAGGTATACTTTTGAAGGCTTTGAGTACCAAAACCAGGCTGGCTGAATTTCCACAATCATTCCAGACATTTTCAAGTCTTTTATTAGTTCTCTGGTCACTGGTATTTGTGTTGAATTCTGCACAACTGCGTTGAGGAAATGTGTATTTCTCACATTACTGAGTCCTTCCGGTCATCTGGGATGCCGAGTTCATGAAGGATCTCTTCGGTCATGCTTTCCTTTTCTCTCTTCTGCTTCTCTCACGCCTGTCCTGAGGTTTTCATCTTCAAGGTCTACGTGTCTATTACTTTTCTCTTCTGCTTCTCTCACTCTTGACAAATAATCCATTCCACATTCACTAAAGCTTTCTCTCAAATTCCCTCGCTCCAACCCTTGTCAACAGTTTAAAGATTCAGAGACTCCTCAGCTAGAGCAGCATTGCCTTGTCCTTTGCCAAGCGGGCAGTGTCCTTTGCCAAGCTTCTGACCAACAGGAATTAGTTTGCAGAGGGGGAAGCACGTGAGTCCCCCCTTGATCCGCCTGGGGCTGCCCATTCCTCCCTATGACAGAGAGAAACACCAAGCTGAACTTTTAGAAAATTTTCAGATCTTCTAAGACAGGGTCTCACATAGCCTTGAACTTGCTATGTATCCAAGCTTGGCCTTGGATCTTGATCTTCTGGCTTTCAAATATCAAGTATTAGGATTACAGGAGTGCTCCTCCACAGCCAGGAAGCCAGTCTTCATGGTAACTGATCCTATTATTGCTTTTTTTTTTTTTTTTTGGTTTTTCGAGACAGGGTTTCCCTGTGGTTTTGGAGCCAGTCCTAGAACTAGCTCTGTAGACCAGTCTGGTCTTGAACTCACAGAGATCCGCCTGCCTCTGCCTCCCGATTTCTTTCTTCAACATATTGAGTCCAACAACACAGAGGAGCTGTGCTAATACCTCTTACTAAGGTAGCTTATACAGAAGAAATAAAGGAAAACACTAATTTGGGAGGAGAAATGACTGTTTATTAACCTTGCTGCATAATCAAAAAGGATTAAAAAACATACATTTCCTGGGACAGAAAACTGTACCAAAAGTATTCCTTACAAAATAACATCACAGACCAAAAGTCTTGAACTTACGGAGACACACACAGCATGTTAGTTTGGGTTAATACACAATTAAATGTTTATACAACAGCTTGCTAACAAACTCATATTGCATTCATGTATATTTTCTTTAACCTCTTAAAAATAGCAGTAAAAAATTAGAAAATAATGTAAATGAAGAATTAAAGCTGAGTCTATAGATCTAGTATTAATAAATTCAAATATTATAAAAATTGCGCACCTTACTAATAGCCAGTATACAATCTTCAGGCTCTCCTATCACCCTCTACTCATTTTCCATGTAAATTCTCAGATACCTGCACTTCCTCCATTTTAATGCAGATGCAACTTTCCACACATATTTACAATTAAATATCTAGCTCTAGAACTTTCCTTACACAAAAGGAAAAAAGGTGTTTGTTAAATAAGTTCACAAAGAAGCAATAAAAAAGGTTATTTTTAAGAAAGAGTTCTCATACAGCCATGATTGTGCTGAGAAACAGAAGGTTTACACATCTTCAGGGTGATAAATGCTTCCGTGCCAGCTTGGCCATCTGTGGCTAAGAATGTACACTTGCAAGCTAACACCCAGAGGACATGATGGCTGGGCTTGTTCCAGTAAATCTGTACAGCCCAATGGGACTCTGTCACTGAACAGCTGCTTCCAGGCCCATCTGGAGGAACAGGAAATTCTTGCTAGGATTCTTTTACTATGTTCAGGAACGCTCAGTTTGGTACATCACCTTTTGGTCTTCTGAAAGAGATAAAGAAGCAAGGTACTCTTAGTGAGCTGTCTTTATTCCTTACCTCCTTTTGTGCATCTGCTTTAGTTACAATCCTGGCTGAAGCAGAAAAACAAAAACCATGATTTATATACCAGTGACTTACTCTCCTAAATTCCTTGATCATCTCAGAATGCTTAGATATCACACGGAATTATGCTCTAATTCTGATCCCTAGTATAAACAATTAATACAATCTTTAATTATGTAGTAATCACACATATCTATATGCATGCAAACAATCAGTAGTGTGTGCTATGTCTATAGATACATGAACAATCTGAATTCCAGTTCTCTGAGCAGTACAATCTGAGATAAAAACTGTACATTATTTACTACCTGACTATGTCTATAGATACATGAACAATCTGAATTCCAGTTCTCTGAGCAGTATAATCTGAGATAAAAACTGTACATTATTTACTACCCGACTGTTCAAGAACTGGCTGGGGATGCAGGTGAGTGCGAAGAGGTTTGCCTCGTGTGTGTGAGGCCATGGCCTCAGCTGCTCTCCGACCACCCCAGCTCTCAAGTACACAACGAGTGCCTTGGTATGTATGTGTTTTTATGCAGATACAACTGAATACCAAATTTTCTAATGACAGTACCTCGAAACAGAGGTAAACATTTTAAAAAAATGCTAACTTATGATTACAAAAGTATCTACATTTCTGTGTTTTAGCGTGCATGCCTGAGTTACATGTGTGCATCACATGCACACAGGATCACAGAGATCAGGAGAGGTGTCTAATTCCCTGAAACTGGAGTTACAGACAATGGTGAGCCATCATGTCATGCTCTCAAGAACAAGTGCTCCTGACCACCAAGCCCTTTACTGAATGACGAAACCCTATCTCAAGTATAAACTAGGAGTCATGTTCTTTCACATTAACACCCTTTAAACTCAGACACCTCTGTAGTGATATTCCATTTGTATTTTAATAAATAAAGCTTGCCTGGGGATCAGAAAAGTAAAACAGCCGCAGTGGTCAGCCTTACAGACCAGGCAGTGGTGACACACCCTTTAATCCCAGTAGCCACACTAGTTTGCCACAGAAACAGGGTGGTGCACGCCTTTAATCCAAGCCCTAGGAGGATTATAAAATTGGAGGAGACAGCGCTCACACAAAGTCTCATTCTGAGATCCTGGAGGCAGGATTGTCATTTCAGACTGAGGTAGAGCTAAGAGTCAGTGGTTGACTGTTTTGCTTTTCTGACCCTCAAGTTGTTTTATTTATTAAAACACAAATGAAATATCACTACACACCCTCAAATACCACGGTTAAGTTATAGTTCTGTAATGTTTCATAGAATATAAAGTGTTTTTTTTTTCCCAGCCAATAACATGCTGGGGCTGACAAAACACGATATGGGATTTTTGTTAAATTAGCGTAACAAGTAAAAAATTTACAAATACACAAATCCAATCTGCTATTTGAATACTGTTAAGGCTATTTCGGGCCAGCAGGTAACATGACAACTTGAGCTTGATCCCCAGGGTCAGCACCGTGGAAGGCAGCTGAACCGCTGCAAACCACTCTCTGATGTCCATAAGCGAACCATGGAGTTCAAGGAAACAAAACAAATTTCTAAATACTTAGCTTCAAACACGCTCACACTGACAAAAATTGAAAGGACAGGCTGAGGGCAGGATGCAAAGTCACTAATCAGTCATTTAGACAATTTTTCCTTGTGTCTTGTTTAACAAAAGACGCAAAGGATGCAAAGGGAGGAGCTTCCACCACTGCCTTTAACCCTGCGTTAAACAAGGACGGCTAATTTTCTATATGAGCTTCTTCCTACATATTAAAGGCCATATTGGCAAATGTAGTTCTTTAAAAATGTTTTTCTTGATGCAAGCATTTATATCTTCCCTTGAGATCATATACATTCACGGTGCCGCCTCTTTGTATCTTCTATCAGTCTCTGTGCTGGGTGCTCCAAGGGTCTGTGTTCTTTCATTCCTCCCTGGGAAACCACTTTATACACCACATACACACTTCCTTTTCTTTGCCATTTTCTTCTTTCGGGGCTTCTAGTAGTCTGAATTAATTTTCGGTGTCTCCTAACTCTTCATATTTTCCTACTTATCACTGAAGTTTTTAGATTTTAGTCCTTTTACTGTGACCTCTTTCTATAAAGGTACCCTGGTCATTCCTATCTCCTACTTTGTAATCCTGTTTTGTTTTGTTTTTGTTTTTTTTTTTTTTGTTGTTGTTGTTGTTGTTTAATTTCTTTTGGTTTTTCAAGGCAGAGTTTCTCTGTGTAGTCCTGGCTGTCTGGAACTCGCTCTGTAGACCAAGCCTGTCCTTGAACTCATGGAGATCCTCCTGCCTCTACCTTCTGTGTGCTGGGATTAAAGCCACGTCACCACTGCCCAGCATGATCATGGGGCTGTTTTTTTAGTTATTTTTCTGCTCATGTTGTCAGCTTCTCTCCCATAATGACTCTGGATTGTATTACACTTAAGAAAAAGGATTGCTGCTGGCTTAGACTTCGTCTGCTGCCATAAAAACCAAACTGTTTCCCCACTGAGTAGCTTCTGGGTGAAAACTGGAAGCGACACAGGGCCGAGCAGGGTGGCGGGGCTGCGGCTTTGCTTTCACCGTGGTGAAGACTCAAGCACAAACAGCTGGTTTCTAGAAGAAACATCAGACGGTCTCTGGTCTCTCAGCAGCTGCACCGGGGCACCACACCGCTATCTAACTGGCGGCCCCACCCGCTTACGCACGAGACAGAGAACAAGCTATCCCAGCGTCACCAGTGCCGTCCAGCTGCTGCTCCGTCTTCTCAGCCTCTTCCCGTTATCCCTCGTGGCTGGACCACTTTTGTGGGGAGCTCTGTCAAATTCTTTCCCATTCCTAAGCTACTTTCTGATCCCTGGCCTCTAGAATATTCCCCCCTTGCCTCTCGTGCTGTTACTTTCAGGAAGCTTTCCTTGAATTTAGGCAGTATAAAGATAGTTTCAGGCATGGAAGGGATTCACTCTTTTTTGGCACATTTTTTCCTAAGGAAGTTATGACAGATAAACCCAGAACCAAGACATTCAACCCAGGAGTAATCTTCCCAAGATACAGCATGGCAGGAAGCCCACAGCTACTAGCACTAGCTTGGGAGGAATACGATGTCATCAAGATATTCAGTGAAAGAAACAAAAGAGACAACTAAAAGCCAGAAAAATCAGCAGACAGGAAGTCTAAGTAACAAACAGAATAAAATTTAGAACGACTTTAAGAATGACAGAGCACAGAGATTTATTTCCATCTGATGTCTGGGACCGGTGGCCTATGTAGAGGTCATGACATCACGATCACACAGCTGACAAAATCTGCTTAACTCTATCTAAAGCTGTTAAAGACAGAGTCCATTGTTATTTCATCTGTTAAATTTACTTATTTTAAGTATCTTGTTTACATGTATGTATGTGTCCTCATGTGCATACATGGTGGCTATGGAGGACAGCAGACACTGGATCCCCAGGAGCTGGAGCTGCCACATGGGTTCTTTATAAGAACAAGGGCTCTTAACTGCTGGGGCGTCTCTTCAGCCCCAGAAGTTCATTTTTAAAAAAGGAGAGTGTGGAGAGTAGGATCAATGTTTAAAAAAATGTGCTGTTATTTGCAGAGGACCTGGGTTTTGTTCCCAGTACCCTGTGGTGGCTCACAGCCATCTGTAAACTCTAATCCCAGGGCATCTGACTTTCTCTTTGGGTCTCTGAGGGTAACCAGGCAACCATGTGGTGCACATACACACAGGTATGCAGGCAAGGTCACTCATACACATAAAAATTCAATAAAACTTAAAAAAGGGAGGCCACAATAGGATGACACTCAGAGGCTGCATCTCAGGGATGAATGGGAAAGACGCAGAAGCCCATGACTCAGTACTGTAAGCTCCTTCTAGAGCTCTACTGCTCAACATAGAAGCTGTACTTGCAATGTAATCAGTTGTAGCTCAGATTAGGTAGCCTGTGAATTTCAAAAGACCTTGCATGAAAACAAAATGTAAATAGTTCATTAATAATTTTAACACTGAATCAAGGCATGGGTGGTGGCATGCCTTTAATTCCAGCATATGGGGCAGAGGTGGGGGAGATCTCTGTGAGTTTGCAGACAGCATGGTCTGCACAATTAAGTTATAGGGCAGCCTTGTCTACATAGTGAGACCTCAAAAACTAAAATTTTCTTTATAATGTTTACATGTTTAAACAGTATTTTAGATACATATGTGGCTTATG
>NW_004949118.1:471753-472437 GCF_000317375.1 Microtus ochrogaster | reverse complement strand
TAAAATAAAATAAAATAAAACCACAGAGAAAGCCTGTCTCGAAAAAAACCAAAAAAAAAAAAAAATTCATAAATCTTCCCAAATACTTATTTCTGCTGTTCTCTACAGACATACAATGTAAATGGTCTTTTTGCAGTCCTAGTCCAATTAAAAATTAAAACTGGCTTTGGGGTTGAAGTGTGGCTCTCTCCTTCTCTAAACCCAAGCATGCTTATTAAAGTGAAATCAAAAATCTCTGTCTCATGTCAGAAGAGCCACCTGATATGGGACAGAAGAAAAAAAAATTAAGAACATTTATTTCCATTAATCTCATAATCCTTTGGTTTTATGTTGACTCTGCAACAGCCTTCCTTAAGGTATAACTAATTTCTCAAAGTTGATTTCTCAAACTATTTGTCATGATATTAATGGTCATATACCATAGACATGAAATTAATGGTCATATATAGAGTACTAATTCTAGAAAAAGGCTTTATCTACCTTTCTGTACATGATTTCTGGTTTGAGTCTCTATCAGTTTTCTGCGGTGAACTATGCCCACACTTAACAGTGACTCTGAAGTTTCCAAAAGAAGAATGGAATCCCACAATGACGATTCGCCCAGAACTGTAACACCACTAAGCTGAAAAACACCACTGAAAGATCAGCTTTGTTCAATGCAATGCCTATCAAAATCCAAGCAAA
>NW_004949118.1:459490-470853 GCF_000317375.1 Microtus ochrogaster | reverse complement strand
AAAAAAAAAAAAAAAGAGTAGAGACCTAAACAAAGAACTCTCAACAGAGGAATCTAAGATGGCTGAAAGACACTTAAGGAAATATTCAACATCCTTAGTCATCAGAGAAATGCAAATCAAAACAACTCTGAGATTCCACCTTACATCTGTAAGAATAGCCAAAATCAAAAACACTGATGACAACTTATGCTGGAGAGGTTGTGGGGAAAAGGGAACACTTCTGCGTTGCTGGTGGGAATGCAAGCTGGTACAACTCCTTTGATGTCAGTGTAGCAATTTCTCAGAAAATTAGGAAACCTTCCTCAAGACCCAGTAATACCACTTTGGGTATATATTTCCAAAGGATGCTCAATCATGCCACAAGGACATATGTTCAACTATGTTCATTGAAGCTTTGTTTGTCATAGCCAGAGCCTGGAAACTACCTAAATGCCCCTCGACCAAAGAATGGATAAGAAAACTGTAGTACATTTACACAATGGAGTACTACACAGCAGGAAAAAAATAACAACATCTTGAATTTTGTAGGAAAATGGAAGGAGCTAGAAAACATTATTTTGAGTGAGGTAACCCAGACACAAAAAGACAATTATCACTCATAGGTGGTTTTTAAACATAAAGCAAAGAAAACCAGCCTACAAACCACAATCCCAGAGAACTTAGACAACAATGAGGACACTAAGAGAGACTTACATAGATCTACATGGGAAGTAGAAAGTATAAAAAGACAAGATTTCCTGAGTAAATTGGGAGCATGGGGACCTTGGGGGAGGATTGAAGGGGGAAGAGGAGAGGCAGGGAGGGGAGCAGAGGAAAATGTAGAGCTCAATAAATATCAATAAAAAATGTGTGTATGTGTGTATATATAGAAAGAAAGATCGGCTTTGGACTACAAACTGCTCAGAACAACCTCGAATTGGCTAGCTGAGATGATCCAGCCTTCAGACTACTCTAGCCAGGACGTGAGACAAACCCTGTACCTTCCCATACACAGAGACTGAATAATAAATGATATAGCTACCTTTCCCAGGATTGGACAATTAACCCCAATTTTTCTTTTCAGGATGTGCTAAAGATGTTGTTGCCCCCAGACAGCAGGAAGTAATTTAAGAACATGACACCCACATTCCCAAAAGGTGAGGTTGGTGACTTTTCGTCTTTTATTGGGTTCTGGATATTTGTCATTGTTATTGGTAATGGTCAGGAAAAAAAGCTAAACAAAGGAGGTAAGATTCAGGGTTCTTATTTGGAATAAAAAAAGGAGGCTACAGATACGATAGGGTAAAAGGGCAGATTACTAAATCTACTTGAAAAAGAAAAAAGGAAAGATATAGATAGAAGATAAAAAGGCAGATTACTGAATCTACTTTCAAAAGCAACTACTAGTTTTAAATATTTTACATTGGATTGAAATTTTGTATATTGTATACAAATTTGAGATTAGATTTTTAGAACATACATTTCTAGTCTTGTTCAAGATACTATACCTATACAGTTCATTTAACAATGCAATGCAAATTTCTAGTAGTCATTGAAAGTTATTATTATCAACTATTTAGGATAATAAGGAAGTGCAGGTTAATAGTCACCTATTACAAATAAACTTATAGTCATATTAGCTATGCTTTCAAAGTCAAACAGAAATATTTTAGATAGAAATGTTATCACTTCAGAGAGCTACAGTGTATGGCATCTAAGATGTTTTAATAACATTTTTTTAAAGATATTTATTTATTTATTAATTATGTATACAATATTCTGTCTCTGTGTATCCCTGAAGGCCAGCAGAGGGCACCAGACCCCATTACAGATGGTTGTGAGCCACCATGTGGTTGCTGGGAATTGAACTCAGGACCTTTGGAAGAGCAGGCAATGCTCTTAACCTCTGAGCCATCTCTCCAGCCCTAACATTTTTTTTTTTAAATGACAATGAGACATGTCTACTCCTGGAAGCACTGATCTACTTTAGAGAGGATGATGGGCACTGGATAAACTCCACATGGAGTTTAATTTCTTTGTGGCAAAATAAGCCACTGGGCAAGAAAGTGCCCTTGCCTTGATTGCTGATGGTATGCTTACAAACCGCATAGCAGGGCACAAAGGAGTGACTCCAAAGCCTTGCCAAGGCGGAACAGTCCTTCAAAAATCCTGCTTCACAGAAAAGTCTGTTAAATATTCTAGGCTGGTAGGCCAAAGATGGATGCCCCCAATGTTGCAGAGGAACCTTGGGTGACTATCTTCGCAGCCAGCTGTTTTTGTCATTTCTCACATTTTTTGGAAGTTGCTGGCTCATACTTCCTGCTTACTCAGTTAATATTATTTCCCTCTTGGGTCTCTGAGGGAGTAGAAGACTAGAAAGTTATAGTCTTCCTTGTTTACAGACTCAGAAAAGAAACTCACAAACGAAGTATAAAGTGTGTAAGGTTGAAAGATAGTTTTGGATCGTAATGCAAATTAGGATAGAGTGAATTAGGTACAATGCTTTGGACTCACCAAGATGGGAGAGATAATTGAGTATTTTCTTTGAATTTGTTGAATGCATATGGACTAGACATTGTTGATATACTTATTGCCTGTATATATTGTATATAGTTATTATATTTCTTGAATATAGTTTTTCTTATATTAGCTATAGACTTCTTTTTAAATTTTAGACATAAAGGGGAAACACAGTGACTGATATTTGTTTCCGTTTTAACAAATAAAGCTTGTCTGAAGATAAGCGTGTAGAGTTAAGTCACTTGAGACCAAGCAGTGGTCACTCACACCTTTAATCCGGTATTCGATAGTCCCATGCCTTTAAACCCAGCACTAGGGAGGTGGAGACAGGGAGGGATATGGCTGGGTGGAGAAAGGAAAGTAAGGCAGGATGAGCCAAGAGCTCAGTGCAGTCTGAGAGGAAAGTCTGAGGACAGGATCGCCCTTCAGTCTGCGCACTCGTACAGGTCAAAGGTCTCCCTAGTGGCTGTCCACACTGCTTCTCTGATCCTTTAGTTTTCACCCCTTAATATCTGATTCCCTATTTTATTTATTAAGACCAATTAGAATTCATGCTGCACATACTACTATTTTAAAAACTGGTGATTCCATAATAGAGTGCAGTATACGGAAACTCACTCCAAACATAAAAGCAACTTCATTCTCTAGTGACTTTCAATAACAGAAAAACACCTAACATTTCCAAACAGTAAAGCATCACTAAGAAAATGAGACTTCCTAAGAGAATACAATGATTCTGTGACTTAATAATACAGAAATATCATGTGTTGTACCCTAGCGACACTGATCAAAACTGGGAGGAGCTCACACACCAGGCAAGCCCTTTATTACTGAGTTATCACCCCAAACCTGCTTTTATTTTTAAAATACAAATCTTACCTCAGGAAATTTAGAAATAAACCTACAATGATTTGAAAGTACAACAACACAGGGTTTTGATAAACTAACCAATGGTAATTGGGTCACAAGATGCTCACCTATTTTGTCTGGTGGATTCTCTTCTCATTCTTTTTGTAGGAATTGGACACTCTGTCAACTCAATTTTTGGAGAGTGACAAAATGAGTCATTACACTTCCATGCAGGAGTCATACCTGTGAAGAAAAGGTAACAAACTGGAGGAGAACAGGAAAAGCAAACATATACAGTAACTTATGAAAAGCAACGAACAATACCAAGAATCTCCTAACCAGTATCAACTAGAGTCATCTGGGATTAGGGGCCTACAACTGGGGAATTCCTCCATCAGATTGGCCTGCAGGCAAGTCTGTAGGGCACTGTCTTGGTGTGGAAGAACCCAGGCCACTGTGGGTAGTGTCACCCCTAAGCAGTCCTATGTTATAGAAGAAAGTAAGTTAAACTAGCCATGGGAAGCAAGATGGTCGGAAGTGTTTCTCCATGGCCTCTCTTTCCCCGGCTTCCCTGGATGACTGGTTGTAAGCTGGGAGCTGAAATAAACCCCTTCCTTCCCAATTTGCCTTTGTTCATGTGTTTACCACAGCTACAGAAACCTTAACTCAGACACTATTCCTGAGAGAATAGTCTTAAGCATTTATTAGAGAGCGCGGTGGTTCAGAAATCAGGTCAAGTTCTGAATCATTTGCAGTCTTTCTTTTCACGGTGGACTCGTCATCTACTGTCAAACATGAAGTTAAGCCGGGCGGTGGTGGTGCACGCCTTTAATCCCAGCACTCGGGAGGCAGAGGCAGGCGGATCTCTGTGAGTTCGAGACCAGCCTGGTCTACCAAGGGAGTTCCAGGACAGGCTCCAAAACCACAGAGAAACCCTGTCTCAAAAAAAAAAAAAAAAAAAAAAAACATGAAGTTAACAGAAAGTAAACATATACCGAGCTTTTGCTCTATTAGTTTCAGACTCTTTTCCTGTTCATCAAGTTCTTGTTTCTTCTTTTTCATATCAGGAGTGTGAAGGTACTGTAACTGATTGCTCAAATCCTTGTTCACAGTGTTCAGCTTGCACACAGCAGTGCGGTACTGCTGAATAAGATCTGCAAAGAAGCAGATATTTAAATAAAAAGCTAATGTCACAAAACAAATCCATGTTTTAGCAAAAAGAACAGCATCACTGAGTAACCCATGAGCAATGCCTTTTAAAGACATGAACCAGACAATGAAAAAAACAAAAAAACAAGTATAGTAGAGACAACACCTGATAGTTACATTTTAATTTTCTTTGACTGAATTTATTTCTGGATCAGGAATGAATTTTCAATTACCACTCTCCACTCTTTTTATTTCATTTTTTTGTAGTTCTGGGGCTAGAACCCAGGACCTTGAACATATTAGACAAATGCCACCCCACCGAATCACAACCCAAGACACTTAGAGTTTTCTATATGAAAGTGCTTGGACATTTTTACATGCAGGCTGACACAAAGCATTCAATACTATTCAACACAGACAGTCAGAGAAGATATGAAAGAGAAAGAACACTCAATAGTACTGTCTGAAATCACTACTCCCTGACTGTAATAAAACACAGTATTAACTGCTGCTGCACAGACAGTAAGCCCTCATGCATGTTCTCAGTCCACCAGAGGAAGAGAGAGAAGAGGGAGCAAGTGAACCGAGCCACTGTTTCAACAAACACGCCATTTACACACTTGCTAAAGCATGTGGCTTTCAGAACATTTACTCTGTACAAAACTCCTTTTACTAAGCTTTGAGACTATTATTGCCTATCTGTATGATTTACTAGATATTAAATAATGCAGAGATTATATTCTATACCCTGTCCAGTTTTAAGTGGCTACAGTTTAGATGGTTCTAGAATCACTTTTCCCATTGCTTAGACTCGTACACACAATGTCTAAGGTCTTATCTGAGGTTTTAAAACTATGTGTGAGCCATATCTGATGACCAATTACTAATCCCAGCATTCATGAGGATTTAAGGTTTTTTTGTATGTGAAAGTGTGATTTTCGTCAGGCATTGGTGGCATATGCCTTTAATCCCAGCACTCAGGAGGCAGAGGGAGGCAGGTGTATCTCTGTGAGTTCCAGGACAGTAAGGGGTACACAGTGAAACCCTGTCTCGAAAAACCTAAAATAAAATAAAAATTACCTTCCTCTGGCCCGAGCGAGCGTTAGACACCCAAGGCCCACCTGACACCTCGAGGCCCCAGACGGGCACTATGACGGGAGCAAATGTCTGGTGGAGAAACGGGAGGGAAGCACAGTGGTTCGTGTGCTGTGGAGAGCTGGAACTACAGAGGTGAAGGCGGGGAGAAATGGTGACATCCAGGCCTGGGCTGCCGAGGGCCATGTCTGGATCCGTGGTCCTGCTGGGGTCTGTGTTGATATGTGTCCCTTTTACCACCAGAGACCATGTGAAGCATGTGTGTTGAAATCAGAAGGCCATGCTGAGCTGGCACTGCCTTTTGCTGGCCCTGGGAAATCTGGCCCATCCCTCATCATGGACACGAGCCTGATGGCTTAGGCACAGGAGAGCTGGCTCTACCCCTCACCAGGGCAGGTGATCTGAGCTGGCCCACTCCAACATCTACCGTATCTGTGACTCGCTGGAGTGGGCGTGGAAGGACTGGTTCTGGAGAACCACAGCTGTAAGATGTCCATGAGTTGGGGCAACAGCAGGTTATCTGGTGAGGGCCCAGTATATTCTGCTGGTATACCAGAAGCTAGAGGCCTTGAACCAGACCAAACACTCATCCTAATAAACATTTTCAAGTCAAGCTGTTAGACACACCACAGTCTCAATGCCACTAAGATGAGTGATGTGATGGACAGGTGGGAAGGTCAGAAGCTTATTTAATTTTTTTGTTTTATTTTCTTGGGGGTGGGAGAAGTGACACTGAAAGAGGAAAGCAGATATGGATGAACTGGGAGGTGGGTGGGATTCGGGTACACGGTGTGGGATTCACAGGGAATAAGAAAATAGGACACATGTTACAATAACTGTACTAATTAAGGACTTTAAAAATATGATTGGTAGGGGCTGGAGAGATGGCTCAGTGGTTAAGAGCATTGCCTGCTCTTCTAAAGGTCCTGAGTTCAATTCCCGGCAACCACATGGTGGCTCACAACCATCTGGAATGAGGTCTGGTGCCCTCTTCTGGCCTGCACGCATACACACAGACAGAATATTGTATACATAATAAATAAATATTAAAAAAAATATGATTGGTAGCCAGGGGTTGTGGCATGCCTTTAATCCCAGCACTGGGAGGCAGAGGCAGGTGGATCTCTGTGAGTTCAAGGCCAGCCTGGTCTACAGATTGAGTTCCAGGACAGGCTCCAAAGCTACAGAGACACCGTGTCTTGAAAAATCAGAAGAAAAAAAATTGGTATTTGTCCTTCCATATGTTCTGCATGCATATAAATATATACATACAGCTAAAACCTTTTTACATCCTTGCAATATATGTTACCTATATATAGATATCTATCTATAAATAAGTAGAACATGCCTTTAATAAATTTTTTCTCAAAGGTCAACAGAGATGGCCTTACTATTATAATAAATTACTATTAGGAAATTTCCAGGAACTCTTTAAATATAGCATCTATTTTTTTAAGTAATTCTTTTTTATTGTTGATACTATCATTGTAAAATGCAGTCGTACAAATTGGGTTAGTAAGGCTGTTTGGTTAATCCACTGTCTCTGTTTTCTCTAATTATCAGCTTCGTTGGGTATTCACTGATTTTTTTTAAAGTGCAGATTTTAAATTTTAATTAATTGTATCATCCTGGGTTATAAAAAATTGTTTTCATGCAAATACATAATCTACTGGAAATATCCTGCTCTATACCCTGCTATACTTCTTTCTGTTCCTCAGACTCTTCTACTCCTACTCTTCCCTCTCCCCCCGAGACAGGGTTCTCTGTAGCGTTGGAGTCTGTCTGCTGACAGATCCGCCTGTCTCTGACTCCCAAGTGCTGGGATTAAAGGTGTGCACCACCACTGCCCAGCTCATTTCTACTTTGTTATCTACACCCATGTGATCTTACCCAGCTGTATGTAAATCTACGACTCACAAGAGAGAAAACAATGTTATTTTCTACGACAGACTTAATTTACTTGTCTCCAGCCGAATCTATTTTCTTGCAAACGACATGACTTCACTCTTCTGTACCCATTGCTTTTGTCGGATGGCTCTATAACTTGGCTATTGTGAAAAGTGCAGCAAAGGCAGGCAACTGTCTATAAATATGCTAATGAAGTCTTGGATAATCTTCAGGAGGGGTGTTGGTTCATATGTTAAGTCTATTTTTAGTTGTTTTTTATTTAAAATAAACTTCCATATTGGTTTCAATAGTGGCCAGAGGTACACAAGAATTCCTGTTTTGTTCATGTCCTTATCAGCATTTGTCATTTATTTTGATGACTCCCTTTTCTAACTGGAGTGAGATGGATCTTAATGTAATTTTTATTGATAGTTTTGTCTATAGTCATTAACATAATAAGCAGATGCATGAACCTTTTCCTATGGTCTTTTCTTTCTTTTTTCTTTTTTTTTTTCGAGACAGGGTTTCTCTGTAGCTTTGGAGCCTGTCCTGGAACTAGCTCTTGTAGACCAGGTTGGCCTCGAACTCACAGAGATCCACCTGCCTCTGCCTCCCTGGCCTTGAACTCACAGAGATCCACCTGGCTTTGCCTCCCGAGTGCTGGGATTAAAGGCCTCCTATGGTTTTTTCAACTAGTGGTGCTTTTCAAACTGTCAAGGCCAAATTATCTCAAAGCTGGAAGCCATCCTAGTTCATCAGCTGAATAAATAACAGTCTAATTACATAATAAAATATTATTCTGTAATGAAAATAAACTACAGCTATCGACATACACAGCACAGAAGGAATAAAAGCAGATATAAGCTGTGCATTCTAAGAGTCTATTTATATATAAAGTACAAGAACAGATGAAAGTAACCTATGCTATGGTAAGTAAACAAAGTCATATCATATGGAGACTTGAAGAGAAAAATGAGCAATTTTCTGTAGAGCTGATAATATTCTATTCATTTTAAATTGTGTGTGGTACTTCAGATTAAAAACACCAGCCAAGTGTTCTACCACTGAGCTACATCTCCAAACCTTATTTTTAATTCTTTTAAGTATGGTGTTCTTTTGCTAAAATTTACCAGCTCCATGTTTGTAAAATGTGTATTTTTTTATGTCTGTATTATACATTACTACAAGAACAAAAGTGTAGCCTGGGGTAGTGTGTCATCTTGTGATCCCAACACTTAGGAGATTAAGGTAGAAGAATTACCGTGAATTCTAGGCAAGCCTGGGTTACACAGTGAGGGTCAAGCCACCCAGGGCAAAAGAATAAAAATGGCCTCAACTAACCAAAAGAGCAAACTATGACGCACATAATACAGTGGAGGATCAATCCTTGTTACCAGGAAGGGAAACTCAACCACTTGCTACAGTGGATAAGCCCTGACCTCACGTTAACATACACCTTCCTCTTTATGGGTTATCTAGAATAGTCAATTTCATAGAGAATTCCAAGTAGAATGATACAGAAAGGAGAAAGGGATGGGAAGATACTAAGTTTCAGTTCTGCAAAATGTACTTTGGGGGATACTCTGTACAGCAAAGTTAGAGTATTTAATACTAAATCGTACAATGAAGTTAAGATGGCAAATTTTAGCCAGGTGGTAGTGTTACATGCCTTTAATCTCAGCACTCGGGAGTCAAAGGCAAGCAGATCTCTGTGCATTTGAGGCCAGCCTGGTCTACAAGAGCTAGTTCCAGGACAGGCTCCAAAGCTACACCCTGTCTCGAACCCCCACCCCAAAAGGAGACGCAAATTTTATGATACCTATAAAAAAGGCTAAAATTAAAAAATTACTGAGGGTAGTAAATATAGATAGTCAAGCACAGTACAACTTCATAAACTAAAAACAGGAATCTATAAGGTAATCGCATGCAGGGACTACCTGTTGAGTATACATGCATTTCAGAGCAGATTCGGGTGATACACGGGCTGACCTGAAGGAGGCTGGGAGATAATAGAAGTGGTGAAGGGTCCATATTATATACATTAGGAGAAAAATATGTTTTTGGATAGGGTTTTGCTATTTAAACCAAGCTAATCTCAAATTCATAGGCTCAAGTGAGCTTTCCTGACTCAGTCTACCAAGTAGTCAGTGCAAGTATACAGCACCATGGCTGGCTCCAAAGCTCTTAACTATATGAATGAACTGAGACAAAAACAAATGATTGTCTGACAAACTGTTGATTCAACGAGGCAGAATATTCCTTACTACATAGTAAAAAAGAGGCAGATAAGTACTCTATTTACTCCCTGAACCACCTCTCTCTTTTAATAATTCAATAAAGAAAGAAAGAAGTAGTATTTCAAAGGAAGAAGTAGTACTTCAACTACTTGATATACAATAGATTTTTGTAAGAACAAAAGTATTTTACATTATTT
Source organism: Microtus ochrogaster (assembly GCF_000317375.1). Classification (NCBI taxonomy): domain Eukaryota; kingdom Metazoa; phylum Chordata; class Mammalia; order Rodentia; family Cricetidae; genus Microtus; species Microtus ochrogaster. Next base: position 460,940 of record NW_004949118.1, on the reverse strand, counting down.
ATATTGGTTACTGGTTCATTTGTCACATTAGATTCTGAAAACATAAACCCTTAAAGAGAATGTTAAGTCAAATCAGAAATTGCATTTAGATACTCATTCAGATGTAGTTCGGTGATAAAATGCTTATTTAACAAACGTAAGAACCCAGGTTTGAACCCCCCAGCACTAAAAAGAAAAGCAAAACAAAATAGAAAGATAAATAATAGGAAATCCTCAAGAGATACTTCTGTCATCTGAAGAAAAAAATGAAAGAGAAGGAAAAAGGAAAAACTAAGCTATCTTCTGGAGCTGGGGCTGTGGCCTGGCTGGCAGATGTCTTTCCTAGCATGCGCGAGGTCCTCAGGTCAGTCCCCAGCACCAGATACTAGTTGTGCTGTGATAAAGACAGGAGGTCAATAAACTCAAGGTCATACTAAATTATATGGTGAATTCCTGGCCAGCTTGAGATACACAAGACTCTGTCTTAAAACAATGCAAATAAACTAAACAAAAACTCACCCCATGTTTAACCTACCGATTTCTTTCCCCAAGACCATACACTGTTTTGGTACTGGAGCTCCGAAGACCATTCCCCGAAGTTTGTCCATTGGAGGAGCTTTATTCTGAAGGCCCCCAAACTTTCCATTACTTCTAATACGATCTCCATCTCTGGTCAGTAATGTGGGACAGTGTGTGATTTTAACAACCTATTGAAGGCACACAGATACTAATTAGAAAGAAACCAACTCCGATTGCTTTAAAGAGAAATTATCACATCTCAGCTTATAAATGACAGGATTGCTGGGCACGATACCACATGCCTTTGATCCCAAAACTCAGGAGGCAGGGGTCGGTAGCTCTCAATAAATTTGAGGCCACTCTGATTTACATACTGAGTTCTAGGACAGCTAGGGCTCTGTAGAGAGACAATGCATCAAAAGAAACCAATAAATAATCAAGAAAGCAAGTCAAGAAATAAATGACATAATTGGGAGTAGTGCTTTCACAAAATTATAATCTAAGGGTGTGTAAAAATGGACTGGTGAAGTCCCTAGACAAGCAGAGCACCCGTCAGTTTTCAAACGCTGGCTTCAACAACAAGGGGGAGAAGGAGCCAAGAACTAAACTCGCCAATTAGAATAAAAATATCTCACTGTATTTAACATTTCATGATCTCTAAAGGAGTTGTCAGTAATTCTTCTTACAAGCATTTAAATCCTCAAAATAATTACAAGTATGTGTACTCAAACAGTCTTCATGAAATCCAGTAAGCTAACATGTCTGAGTAAGTTACATACATTGTAGCACATCCACACAATGAAACGGAATACATTAACAAGTGACTGAGGGGGCAGGAGACACAATGCAGTGGTAAGAATGTTTTGCCATTGGGACCTTGGGAGCTCAGTCCAGTGCTCCAGTGTGGGTCTCTGTCTCTATCTCCATCCATCACCAGATGAAGGTTCTATGG
>NW_004949118.1:433346-458801 GCF_000317375.1 Microtus ochrogaster | reverse complement strand
GGAGGAGGGGGAGGAAAATGGGAGGTTGGGAGGAGGCAGATACTTTTTTTTCCCTTTTCTCAATAAAAAAAAAAAAAGAGTTGGGAAAAAAAAAAAAGAATGTTTTGCCATGAGGATTAGAGTCTGGATTTCCAGCACCCACATAAAACAGGTAAGGTGGCTGTACTCACAATCCCTACTTTGAGGGGTGGGAGGCTATGGAAACAGGAAGATTAGTGGCATTTGTTGATCAGTCAGACTCCCCCCCCCCCCAAACCTCCCCGCCTCCTCCCAGCCTCCCCCCCCCCCCCCCCCCCCCCCCCCCCCCCCCCCCCCCCCCCCCCCCCCCAAAAGCAAGTTCCAGGCTCAATGAGAGCCCGACTCAAGGGAAAAGTTGGATGGACAGTAACTGCAGCACCACACCTAACACCCTCCTCTGGCCAGGGTGCGCACCCTACCCCAAATGTGACTCAAGAGCACTATAATTCAGCACATTTCAAATATCTAACAGTAAATATTTACATAAATTATATACAATTTATAGAAGTAAAAAAGAGAGGAAACACAATCCCAGAGGCACTTCCTTGAGCCCTTCCAGAAAACTAGCACTTTTAGTTTTGTTATGTATGTATGTATGTATGTATGTATGTATGTATGTATGTATGTATGTATGCATTTGAACCTAGCTTTAAAAAAAAGCCTAAAATGCAATAAAACAACTAAAGTAATCACTCATTTCTGTTTTGTTTTGGTGTATGTGTAGTGTCACCATGTGACTGAACTGGTCTTGACCTCACACTCCTCTTCCGAGCCAGCTGAGGGCTAGGACTACAAGCACATGCTACCATGCATGGCTTAGTTGAAAAAAATCTTATATTTAGTGAGCCAAGAATTTGCAAATTCAAAGTTACTGGGGGGGGGGGGCGGGAGGATTGAAAAAAAATGTCCCCTAAAGGCAGGTGGCACTATTAGAAGGTGCGTAGCTTTCTTAGAGTGGGCGTGTCCTTGCTGGAAGAAGTGTGCCACTGTGGGAGTTGGCTTTTGAGGTTGCTTATATTGTCAAGCTACTCCCAGTGTCAGAGACCACTTCTTGTTGCCAGCAACAAGCTACTTCCTCAGAACCATGCCTGCCTGCATGCTGTCTTGTTTTTCCATAATGACAATGGACTATACCTCTAAAACTATAAGTCACCACCCCAATTAAATGTTTTTCTTATAAAAGTTGCCATGGTCAAGGTGTCTCTTCACAGCAATAGTAACCCTAAGACACTTGCTTGGTAAAAGAAATAATTACGATTTATTCTTGGTTTTTATTTGGATTTATGTGCTTTCTAATGATTAACATAAAAGACAGTAACTGGGATTGGGGCTGCAGAGATGGCTCAGCTGTCCTTCCATAGAATCCAGGTTCAATTCTCAGGACCCATATGGTGGTTCTAATCCCATGGGCTCTAAAAGTCCCTTCTAAACTCTTCTGGGATTGGACATAAAAGTGGTACACAGATATACATGTAGGCAAAACATCCCTCACACAAAACAGACGGACAGATAAATGGGGGCTGGAGAGATTGTGCTACTCAGAAAAGATTGTGCTACGAGGACCCAAGTTTGGGTTCCCAAAACTATTTTAAGTGGCCAGGTGCAGAGGCACACATCTGTAAACAATACATCTGGGAGGGCAGAGGTGGGTTCTTGGGACTTGCTGGTCAGTTACTTTGGTCAACTGATAAGCTACAGGTTCAGTGAGAAGTCTTGTTTTAAAAAAATGGTGGGGAAGCAATTGAGGAAGACATCTGTCAACATCTGTCCTCCATATACATATGCACATATGTGCACACACACACAAAATACCATCCATTTATCAATGCTCAGCCAGTTTTAAGGATACATTATCATATTCAGTAACAAACACCTAGGTTTACAGACTTATTATGCCCTTATTAGAAGATAAACACAATATGGGAGGGGATAGTTGTAAGTCTCAAGTAGAAAGAACAACTGGGCTTTCTTTTGTGACAATTTTGAAAAGATTACTGTCATTTTTTTTCTTCAATTTTAATGATCCTACCTCACTGCACTATTATCAACAAACATACAGTCAGGAGTTCAGGTTCTAAGTGTGAACTGTTTACTGAACAAATCTGGAGAATACTTATAACTGTTGGAGAGACTGAAATATCAAGAGTTGAAATGTTGTTATAAATAACATGAAAAATTTTGAAAGAAAAATAACAAAGCTACTGAAACTTAACAATGTTACTAAGATATCGATCAATCTTTTTTTCTCAGCTTTGAAACAATTATAAATGACTTATTAAAAAGAAATTGGTAGAGCCAGGCGTTGGTGGTGCACACCTTTATTCCCAGCACTCAGGAAGCAGAAGCAGGTGGTTCTCTAAAGTTCAAGGCCAGCCTAGTCTACAGAGCAGGCGAGTACCAGGACAGCCAGGACTATGGAGAGAAACTCTGTCTCAAAACAACAACAACAACAACAACAACAACAACAACAACAAAAAATCCTTAACTAATACAAAAGTTTATGAACCAAAAGGATGTTTGTTATGCAATAATTAAGAATACATACAATGGCAAACTCCTCTCTTCTAAAGATGTTAAGTGCTTGTGAGTGTAGCTGTCTTCAAAGGTCCAAAGAAACGAGAAGCGTGTTCTCTCAAAGTCATTACGCTAAAACCCATTAGGCACTTGGCTCTATGATCTAGTGGTTCTCAATCTTTGGGTTTTGATCCACACTGGTAACATATCAATTCATAACAGTAGCAAAACTGCAGTTATGAAGTAGCAACTGAATAATTTTATAGTTGGGTCACAGCAACATGAGGAGCTCTATTGAAAGGCTGAGAGCCACTGCTCTAACCTGATGATGTGGTCTTTAGGTATGATACACTGTTTTTCTTCAGTACATGCTAGGCTGGCCTAGAACTCACCATGTTGCCCAAAAGATGAATGACCCTCCCCGCCCCCCCCCCCAAACAATCTAGTATACAATTTAGCTCTAAAATAAATTTAAAAAAAAAAGAAAGAAAACAGAATCAAAAGTTTCAGGAAAATAGGTAGGCTTACAAAGAATTCAAAATATTAAGCAAGGTCACCCAAAGAAAAAGCAAAATAAAACACATTTTCTCTATCAATGTGGATCCCTAGCCTACAGTGTACAAACAAGCGAACATATGGGTGTGAGTACAGCGTGGGTAAAAGAAAACAAAGGAGAATGTGCATAGAAATGCAACTGGTAGTGAAAGCAGAGAGCCTGTGAGCAGCTGTTCCGCGAGGAGCTCGCTGAGACGCACAGACTTTGGGTCTAGGCATAGACTTGGCTAAGTGGCCATACTAATATAGCTGTGTGATGTCATCTTTTTATTTCCCAGTTCTTTAAATAAAGTGACTTGAAAAAAAAATAAAGTACATACCTCTCTTCTATAATGATTGGCTGCATCTAGATTATCCAAAATAATGGTGTCTCCTAACAGCATACCAAAAACTAAAAACATCAAAATATAGAGAAATAAATATTGATGAAAGTAATATTTGTAAGAATGTAATTTTTCACAGCTAACAATTTTTAGATTTCTATTACAAATGAACAGCTGAACAAAATGAAGTCACAGTCTTTTACCTGTTTCACAGTGTTCAACGTTATCCGGGAATGTTAACAAATCTCGGGCAAAGACTGGATTTCCAAAGGGTTTAAAATGTAATTTACCATTTCGGATATGAGGTAGAGGTCTAAATTAAGAAACAAAAACAAAATAACAAAAAAGTACTAAATAAAGCATACATAACTATTTATAATCAATAAATACACTTAGAAAAAATAAATATATGCATATTGTGACACGTGACCCACCTATATGACCCAAATCATATTCCTAAATGATCACACATTCTCCTTAGCAATGAGGACTGCCATGGGGATCTGCTATAGTGACTCTCTTAACAACCCAGCAAACAGTGTGTGCTATGTCCTATAGGCCTATTCTTACAAGCTTCTCTCCCTCTCTTACATTGTGTTTAAATCTATGTGCACATCTTTAATCTCAGCACTTGGGAGCCAGACAGAGAAAGCAGGATTTACAGAGAGTTCTAGGATGGTCAGGGCTACACAGAGAGTCTGTCTCAAACAAACAAAGCAACAACAAAAAGTGAATTCCATCTTCCTCAGAGGGAGTATAAGGATACTAAACAATAACAGAGCCAACATACTAGAGCAAACTTTAATCCTAAACATCAAATTCATTCTTGCCTATATTAAGTTTTAATATTTTTATAATTATTTTGAGAATATAATACATGCAAACTTCTTACCCTAACTCTTCCCAGATCCTCTTCCTGCCTACCTTCTTTTTTAATATAATCCACCAAGTCCAATATTTGCTGTCGATATATTCATGGGTGTGGGGTTATCCACGGAGCATGGTCAGCTTAACAGGGCCACATCCTTAAAGAAAAGTGACTCTTCCTGCCTCCAAATCCATTAATTGTCAATAGGTCCTCAACTAGGGGTGGGTGTGGTGTGGGACCATGGTCTGTATTCTGCCAATTATATTTTAAATAAACGCTGATTGGCCAATAGCCAAACAGGAAGTATAGGTGGAACAACCAGACAGAAAGTAGAGATGGGTCAATGAGAACAGGAGAATTCTGGGAAGAAGGAAGCCCATTCCTCTGTGGTCCTGGCCCAGACACAGAAGAAGCACAATGTGACTGCCTCGCTGAAAAAGGTACCAAGCCATGGGGCTAACATATACTAGAATAATGGGCTAATATAAGCTATAAGAGTTAATAAGAAGCCCGAGCTAATGGGCCAATCAGTTTATAATATAATGTAGACCTCTGTGTGATTTCTTTGGGTCTTAACAATTGTGGGAATCGGGCTGGACAGAAACCCCAACAACATGGGTGCGTGTGAGCCCCTTCCTCCTCCATGCTAGAATGTGGATTGGTCTGATCTTGATCTTATATAGTTCTTGTGAATAAGCACAAGATTCTCGGGTGTGTGTGTGTAGACCAGAGGACAGGGTCAGGTGGCTTCCTCGATTACTCTCTATTTTTTGAGCAGGATCTCTTATTTAACCTGGAACTCAATGATTTGGCTAGCCTAGCTAACCAATGAGCTACAGGGATTCTCCTGCTCTGCCTCCTGAGCAAAGGAATCGTAGATAGATGTGTGCCAATCTGGTTTTCATGTGGGTGCTGCTGGGAGTCCCAACCCAGTTCTTTATGACAGTGCAATGAACACTTTACTGACTGAGCTATCTCTCTAGCACCTGCCCACTGGGTCTTCAGCAAATACAAAGATATAATAGGCCTTCCTCAATGGAAATGCTTTCTCATAGGAAGTATTACCTTTAGGGTTGGAGAGAGAACTTGGTAAAGTCAGGTGGCAACAGTTGGATCTCTGAAGCTCACTAGTTAGCCAATCTAGCAGAATCTGTGAGCCCCAAAGCTAGTGAAATTGTCTCACAAACAGATGAATGCCTCCTGACAAATGGTACCCAAGGTCCACTCCTGGCCTACACATAGAAGTACACACATGCGCATGTGTACTTGCACACACACAAACACACAAATTATTGCCCTTATCAACACAGTTATTTTGATGTGTTGATTTCCTATGCTGTCTAGTGAGTACAAATTTAATAGCAGTATGGTAGGTAAAGGCTTGTAATGGATTATGAGTTAGAATGTCAAAGAAAAGTAGGAACTCAAACACAAGTCTGTTATGTCAATAACATTCACATTATTTAAATTCAAAGGCTTATTGAGAAGGTAGTTTAACTTCTGGCCCTGGGTTTGACCCCAAGCACTACAAAACATTACTTTCTTATTTTTTTCCTAACCTTTTCCAATCTGGAACAGTTTTCCTATAAATAGAATCAAGGGGCAACACCTGCTGACGACCTTGTGTTTCATCATAGATAGAGCGTGCAGCATCAGTGGTCAGGGTGACCACACAGTCCATGTCACTTGCCAGATGCCAAGAGATAACAACTGCGGCGCGATCATCTTCAATCTGTGCTAGATGTGCGATCTGAAGCCATTTTAACAGAAATTTATAAAAAAAATAAAAAACAATTTTTAAAACTCTTACTACAAGAGAACAGCAGTAAGAATAAAACATGAATAAAAGAAACATCAGTCAAATGTTTTGGCATCCATCTACAACCCCAGCAATTAGCAGGCTGAGACAGAAGGATTATAGAGGTTAAGACTAGTTTAAGCTACACAAAAAGAAAAACAAATAGAAAAATAAAAATAAAAACAAGATTCCTCAAGCTGGAAAATTAACACTGACTGGAATCCATCAAACTGCCTATTCTGTTAAATTTTTAGAATAATTTTCTATAGATTAACCAATAGCAAATTTGCAAAATAAGCAAATAACAATAATGCAAAGTTTGTCAACTAATTAAACACACACTTATTTTACACTTCAATGTCTCCAATAGGGAAGGTCTTGGTAATCATGAAGTACACTTAAAGATATGCAATAAAAAACAGTGGTTCAAGATTCATTAAGCATATTATTTAAAATACCTTTAAGCTATTTAAATGTTACAAATAAATAGCATTGCTTTATTGAGAATCAGAACAAATCATTTTCTTACTGACAAATACTTGCTGTGGTCAAAAGCATTCTTGCTTTAAACCTATTGGGAAATTACCGCACCTCTAAAATCTAGGCATTGTTTTGGTAAAATTGGGCCTACCATTTATTGTTCTCTGACCTGGTATCACAAACTTGTCTAGAAATAAGGCTTTTATTTCACCATAGACATATCATAGCATCTGCCCTGGTTTTCTAACTTTATAAGGTACTAATGGGAAAAAGTAAGAAACAGACGTGTTGACTGGTGGTGTAGCTCAGTAGGAGAGTGCTGCCTAGTGTATGGAAGGGTCTGGACTCAGCCCTCAGAACTGGGCTTGGGAGGGAGGACAGACATTTTAAACAAAACAAGTAACAACGATGAACTATTTCTTAAAACTTAAATCACAAACCTTTCCCAAAACATCTCCACTGAGCTTCGTGTAGTTTGGAAGAGTACATGATCTCCTGGGCTTTTTTTTAAGTTCACTTTGTTCTGCTATCTTTTTTTCCAAAAGTGCTTCAATATGAGGTATCTGTAATTAAAGAAAATTTATCTACAAGGTCAATTTTTTTTTTAATAACAAGCCGCCTAAGACAGTGAAAAACCAGTAATTTGGAGTACTTGAGAAAGTTGTTTTTCTTTTATTATGGTGGTTTTCTGAGACAGGGTTTCTTTGTGTATCCCTGGATGTTCTAAAACTTACTCTGCAAACCAGGCTGGCCTCAAACTGACAAGAGATTCCCCCCTGCCTCTGCCTCCCAAGTGTTGGGATTAAAGGTGTGCACCACCACTGCCCAGTTATTAAAATAGACAATATATTATAAGCAACAAAACTATAGTTAATACTAATGGAAAATATCTATCAGGGATATTTGGTCACAAACTTAAGATCATGACATGGTAGGAAAGTACTCTATTACTAAGTTATATTCCCAAAGAGAGAAAGCCTTCTTTGAGGAAGAAAAAGGGCAATACTGGGATTTAAGTTAGGCTCTTATGCACCATAAACTCTACCACTGAGCTATACATTTAATGATTTTCTAAAATCTTATGAAATATAAGATTTTATCAATATATTTATAATATAAATATAGCCAGATCTATTGGTAATCCCAGCAATCACAAGATGGTGGGAGAAAGTCTGAACCTAGTCTAAACCATAGCAAGACTGTCTACCAAAAAGCAAACAAAACAAACCTCACCAAACATGACACAGGAAAAGATATACATAAATAAATATACAATGTAGTTGTCTTCTCCCTAAAACTGAATCACGCACAGAAGACAATAAGCTAAGAAGACTTCTATACTATTCTGAATTACTTAAAAACATCATGGGGCTGAAGAGATGCCTCAGCAGTTAAGAGCATTTATTATTTTTGCAAAGGATTAGGGTTCAATTTCCAGAACCCATACGGTGGCTCACAATCAATTCAAGGCCCCAGTTCCAGGTAATCTAGTCTGCTTGCAGGTAAAACACTCATATGCACAAAATAACTGACTAAACCAATCAAACATACCGAGTGTGTGTATTATGTATATGTACCATGGTACACGTAGAGATTCGAGGACAATGTTCGCTCCCAAGCCTGATGACCTAAGTCTGAGTCCCCAGATTCAGAAGATGGGAGGCGAGAACAAACTCCAAAGCTGTCCTCTAACTTTCATTGTATGTACACACACAGCACACAGGACATAACGTTAAAAAAAGTCTATAGAATTTTTAATAAGATAGTTGAATTTAATAAAGAAATTTAATACACTCTTAGAAATTATACCTGTTGTGTTGTAGGAATATCAATATTACATGCTTTTAGTTCATTTCGCAGCTGGACCTCTTTTAATTTTGCTTCTTCAACTTGGCCTAAAATAGAAAAGAAAAAAAAATTTTTTTTTTTTAAAGATTTTACTTGATTTTATGTGCATTGGTGGTTTGTCCACATGCATGTCTCCATGAGGGTGTTGGGGCCCCTGCAACTGCAGTTACAGACAGTTCTGAGCTGCCATGTGGTGTTAGGAACTGAATCCGGGTTTTCTAGAAGAGCAGCCAGTGTGTATAACGACTGAGCTATCTGTCCAGGTCCTTGATTTTTTTTTTTTTTTGTCGTTGTTTGTTTGTTTGTTTTGCTTTCTTAAATAGTACTTAAAATATACCTTTCTAAAAATTTACAACTACTTTTTCCTTTTAATGTTTGCTATTAAAATAAAAACTGATAGTTGATCATGGTCAATTAAGTTATAAATCCCAAGGTTCAATGATACATGAGAAGAGAAACAGAATGAATATACTGGAAGATGCTCTGGCATCACACGCACACATGGACACGTGAGCTACAGAACTGCAGATAAGCTCTCAGAGTACAGTTAACAATCTACAAACAGTCTACACAACTGACATGAATGGTTAAGAGCACTGGCTACTCTTATATTCAACCTGGGCTCAAATTCCAGTGCTCATATGGCAGTTCACAACTGCCTGTAACCCCAGTTTCATGGGATCTAGAAACCTTCTTCTGGTCTCTACAGACAAGAGGCTCAAACACACACGCAGGCAAAATTAAAGAACCTTTTGCTAGGCAGTGGAGGTGCACACCTTTAATCCTAGCACTCAGGAGCCAGTTGCAGGCAGATCTCTGTGAAGTTTGAGGTCAACCTGGTCTACAGAGTGAGTTCCAGGATTTCCTGGACTACACAGAAAATCCTGTCTCGGAAAAGGGGCAAGGGGTGGGGGGTTAGGTATAAAACTAACACAAGTTAAAACCTATAACAAAACATCTGACAAATGAAAAACAGGCAACATGGTACAACTTAACAAATGTCTCATTTTAATTGCATACGAATATCATTTTAAAAGACAGCAAACATTTTCTGGACCAAAATTAAATATTCCATTTTCAGTGCTTGTGGGCCCACATGCTACTGTTGTATGTAAAATACAAAGAGCTCATGATTAAAACTAAGAATTAGATCACTTATCAATTCCCTAGTGACATCTTTTGTCAGAAACTAGAGCTAGATAAATTAGTTATCAATCTTGTCAAAAGCTTTAAACTTTCCACAGGTCCACATTTCTAGAGGAAAACTGCCAATTTTTAAAATGTGTAAGTCTGCTACAAGCTTGATTAAAGTAAGGAACACTTCATGTTAGCAAATGCCAACAATCCAGGAACAACTATCCTTACCACCCTTTTCTTTCAAGCAGACAGAGAGACAGTCTCACCCACCTCACCTGCTCAAAGACAATGCTTTATTATTACCTGCACACACAGGGTGACTTACATTTCATTTCATCAACAAGTTGCTTGTTGGCATCAAAGAGACTTCTATACATAATGATGGACCTAGATAACTGGTCCTTTTCCTTCGTAAGTGCTGCCATTTGTTGCTGCTTTTTAACATCTAAGAAAAAAATTTCAGATAATTTAAACAACTTAGAAACTGACTTTTCTAATCCCATAATATGATGCATACAGAAAGCAAAGCAAGGTTAACTGAAGTTCCATTAACAACAGAGTTTACTAACCTATATCCCTAAGACTTACCATTGTAAAACATAAATGGCAGGCTATAGGATTCTAATGTTCTTGATAAAGTTGACAGTCGAGGCTCAAAGATAATAAAATATTCAGTACTATCCCTTCCAGGACTGTTTTCTGCCAGCACTAGAGTCTGTGTAAGTGAAAGGGAATGAGAAAAACAAGAATTAAAAAAGAGACATTCCAATGTTACATGTGTTGTCGTACGGCTACCAAACAAGCAGGACAATGCAAACATGGACATTGGCTGAGTCTTCAGAGTAAGAGACCATCACTACCACGGTCTTACCTTCGAGATGACTGGACCCAATGATGCACTGAGCACGACTACGCGACAGTGACATAGAGTGGGCAATCAGAACAAAGAGTCTTGTTTCTCAGGACTCCATCTGTACCCAAACCTTTAGGCTAAGGCGAGGTAGAACAGCTTGTGGAGTGAAAGTTAAAAAAAAAAAAAAAAAAAACCACAAAGAAATACGCAAAGCACAACACTCAGTTTAAGTTACAGCTGTTACCACGGGAGACCAATCCCACTGGGACAGAACAAGAGGCCCCTAAAAATGCTTAAAGACTTATTTTTTTAACTTCTATATTTTTTCAAGTCACAAAAGGTATACCTGAGCTTAAGATCAAAACATATAACTAGCAACTGATGCAATTATAAATATTTTAACTTGAATGTATTTTTTAGTTCTGTAAAAAGAGACCTTAGGTTCTTTGTTTTTCAGAACAGAATACAATTTAAAAACACCCTTAACTAATAGGACACTATGGGGCATAAAACATAAAATTATAATCTTAATTACAATTCTGTTTCTCAAGAATTAAAGAACATAAGTTACGAATAAGTCAATTCTCAGTTCAACACAGATTTTAAAAGCTATCAGCAATGTATATACAGGAATCTAAATACATATAAAATACATATTTAAGAAAGAACATATATTTGCACTTGTCTGTTTAAACTTGACTTGTTAATGGCAATTCATAAAATGTTACCAATTTAAAATATTTATGAATAATACAGTTAAACCACACTACAGCACTCAGTCTTTGGGTGGGGAAGACTTAGTTTGAAAATTTTACAATAACCTAAGAAACAGGTTCCCTAATAAGAAAATCACTGATTGTTCCCTTGCAAATTTGTTTTCTAGGATGAGAAATATAGCTAATTAAAAGTTTGTTTTATTAGATATCAAATTTCCCTTAAAAAGAGGGAAGAGGCTATATCAGTTTACCTTTTCATCATCGGCAATGTATAAAAACACAATCTCCCTGGTGAGGGACACACTTCACTCTAATAATTACTGCTTTAACTAGCTTTCCGGTCATTACCAAGGCCATCCTTTTTGTTTTTAAAGGCTATTTATTTTCTATGATCAAAAAATTGCTCATTTTTTTACTCATTTATCTTTATACTAGAATGCCTTTTAAAATAGATTTTGCAGTTTGTCAGGTTTCAAAAAAAGCTCAACGTATTAATGTGATATATGTGTAGCCATACATAAGACAAACCCTCTTTTACTATCATTAAACTTTTTCTTTCTGGTAGGGAGTACTTTGATACCCATGATCTAGTGTCAAAAATTATCAACACCTTGCTACTTCTCTTTTAATTCTGTTTTTAATCAACACACTGCTACTTCTTTTAACTGTTTATGATATGCTTACTACAAAGCTTAATTTGTAATGTGGTTAAATATACTATATGAACAGGAATTTGGCATATAGACAGATACATGATACAGGGATGAAAATGAGGCTTGTTCAGATCATGTAGGCAAATAATATAGACTATAAAATGATACAACTAATGAACTTGATAAATTACAACATCAGATTTTTTTTATTTCAAACAAAGTATATGTGAAACATTTCATACAAATACCAGCTGTATTCTGGTCAGTGTTTCCTACATATTCTTGAAAATGATGGCCTGGGAGGAGGAGTATTCAGTAGGAAAGAATGGAGACAGTGTTCAACTGTTAGCATCCAGCCAACCAAAACAAACCTGAAACAATCATAAGCTAACACTTCCTCTAGTTTATTCAGTATTGGGTATGTGGAAGCCAAGTCAGGCAAGACTGCTATTTACTTAGAGGTGGCGAGGGAAAACCAGACGTATCTATCAAGTTCACAGTAAGGACCTCTGGTGGCGAGGGAAAACCAGATTTATCTATCAAGTTCACAGTAAGGACCTCTGGTGGCGAGGGAAAACCAGATGTATCTATCAAGTTCACATTTTATACGCAGCTTCTGGGAAACAGTTAAGTCTCTGTCCTAACAGGCAGAACAATTTCATATGCACATGGGGAAGAAGAGGTGTGCTCTTCCAACTCCAGCTCATTTTCCACGTTACACAAGCTTCCTTCCTAAAAAAGTAAATAAATAAAACCCAAAAAAGGTGTGTGGCTTTCATGACTAACTTTCATTATGGTGTAGGAGAAGCTCACCTTCCTCCCTCCATTACACTAGAACAGCTACTAAGAGCTGACAGCAGTGGCAGCTGACACTTGTCCTCCACAGGAAGACACTGAAAGCGCCATGGTACACAACAGACGGGGAAGAATGGCCACTGTTCAAGCCTCACGCAAGGCTGTCTTAAAAGATTCAAGGAGATGTCAACTCTTTAGATCTCACAACTACAAATAAAAAATTACAATTGCAGAGCTTTCCATACAAACTAGACACTTTTGAATGCTGGTAACACTTCAATTAATAAAAATGTTTTGGCCAGTCACTGCCCAACAGACCAACAGTCTCTGAATAGAGACAGCTGAGAGACTTCCTATTTACAAACCTAGAGTATTGAAATAATGTAATATTTGAGATGAATTATATGCAAGGGTGGGCAACAAGAAAACCTAAGAAAAGGTACTATTGGCACTTGTTGGCATACACTGAACTACTCAATAAAGACTCTAAAAACATTAACGAATTGGAAAAAGGATCAAAATAAAATGAATTTTTTTGCCTGTTTAAAGATTTAAGAAAAAAATTAACATTATTTTTGATTATGTGTAGGTAAGTGTGTGCATTTGCAAGGAGGTAGGCACACTCGAGTGCAGATGCCTACAGGGGACAGAGGCACTGGATGCTTTGGAGCTGGAGAATAGGTGGTTGTGACCTTGAAATTAAATCCCAGTACTCTGAAAGACCAGGTAAGCATACTTAACTGCTGAGCCATCTCTCCACCCCTAAGTTAAAGATTAAAAAAAAAAAAAAAGGAAAACAACAAAAACAATGTATGTACCAACAATATACAAATAAAAAAATCTAAAAACAAAACAAATACTTAAAACTAGCACTGTCCAATCTTTAACAAAGAATACTTCTAAGCTAGGGCCTCACAACTGAGTGCTTCAACAAGAGCTACAACCCCAGCCACTCCCAGTCCACTTTAAACTTAAATTTTGATAAAGAATCTCAATACACTCACTTCCCAAGAATGGCCTTAACCTCAGTCTGTATCACAGACAAAGCCAACCTTTCTGTTCCAGCAACCCTGACCCTCTGTCAGGTTTACAAGCCTACATCAACATGCCCACAAAAATAAATTGCAAATTTGATTAAAATTTAAAAAAGACCTTTTTATATCCAATGTTGCAAGTAAGAAGTACTTGGTGTGGTGGCACATTCCTGTAATCCCAGTGCCCAGCAAAAAGATATGAGGTCAAGGTCATCCTGAAAGCCACTCTCCCCCAAAAAGATGAACACCCTCCGCGGAAAAAAAAAAGAAAAAAAAAAGGAAAAAAAAGAACACAAAGTTTTGGTAGAAATGTAAACTAAAAATTGCAATAATGATACAATATTTAAAATGTGTGTATTATTTTATGACCAATCATTTCTCTTTCTAGTTATTTCTTAACTCAACCTATAAATCAGTATCAATTTATCTATATACCTACCAACCAACCATTCTAAATCAACACACAGAAGAAACAGTGATAAAAAATAAACCTTGGAAATGAAATAAATTTATACCAAGGACTGATAAAAATATGTGTAGTCACTTTATTAATGACATAGGCTTTTATTTAACAAAGAAATATATCTTTTGATATATCTATATTTGGTATATCTAGTAAACTAGCTAGAAAATTCTTGCAAAAGCGTAATCCTATTACATTAACAAAATTGAAAACTTAATATCCCCCATCATATGTTGAAAGCACTATGCTATACTAATGTGCATAATATATCTTTAGATGACTTTGCAGTAATTGGCCAGATACCATGATTTCTGAAGGTAAAAATGTAATAATTACTTATACAGTTTTTTAAGCGCTGCATTTTTAAAATTATAAGACAAACTATTTTATTTAAAAAAAAATGACAAGCTAATAATTTATTAAGTTTTTACCTAACCTTTATTTTACTGCTTCTGTTTATATAATAGTAGTAACATTATGACAAACAACAAACATTATATTGTCACTAAAGCTGAAAAATCAGCACAATAATTGAAATCTGTCATCCTACATGGAAATCTGAGTAATGATGGTTCTGGATCCAACTGTAATAGCAAAATCACAAATATTTCAACTGATTTTTAGTTTTACTGCACTAAACATAAAATATCAGAAAATCTTCCTAGGTCTATATACAACAAATAGGTGTGTTATGGAAGTTGGAAAAGATCTAAGAAACTTACCGTGATTTCAGCAGAACCGTTGACAAAGGGAAATTCAAGTGTCCTAACTTTCCCGATGAAGAGTGGGGTATCAGTGTCCTCCTCATTAAAACCTTTAATGGTAGCTACTACAGTGCCAACCAAATCCATTCCAGTATGATTACCATAATTATCCTTAAAATACACAGTGGGAAACAGCTAATTAGAAGACGACAACTAAGAGAAGAGCACAAATAAATCAGAAAGAAGACACATTCTTTACTTATTGAGAGCTCAATATAAAAACGCTTTTAAATATTTAATTCACTCATTCAAGCTTTTCCTGTAGGTTTAAACTGAATTATCGATACTACTCTGTAATAACCATTCTGAACCTGAATATTAAAGCCAATTACTCTTGTTAAACTCTGTAGTGTTTGAAGAAGACATAGACATTACTGTGATACTGAGATGTAGGTCTCTGACCAAGGTCCTGCTGGCAATAGAGCGAACATTAGAAACAGCTGGAGTAGCAGGTTGGACGTCAGGAACCAACTTCATAGGCTGATTAGGCAGAACATCAACTATAACCTTAAAAACAAAAGCAACATTCATATTGACAATGCATTCTTATGAATACTCTTTCGCGGGGAGACAAAGGACTTCATATACTAAATAAAATTTTATCCTCAAAAATTCCATTAATTTCTTAAAATAAGTTTATTCTATCCTAATTTTTCTGAAAAATCACATTATAAAAATCCTTGCTTAACCAGTTTCACTTGCAATGTGTTTCAGTTATCTGTCATCAATCATTGCTCTGAATATATTAAATGGAAAATTCTAGAAATAATTATTTTATAAGATTACATAGTTTACTTCAGTATATTATTATAATCTTTTGATTTTATTGTTATTGCTAATGTCTCAGTGTGTCTACTTTATTCAACTTAATCATAAGAAAGCGTATACAGGAGAAAACATAGTTAGCACTAGCTTGTGATTTCAGGGACTGACTGAGTCCTAAAAGGCCTCCCATGTGAAGGGAAATAAATGGCTTTTGCATTTATATTTTGTATCCAATAATTAATTCACTTTAAAACCAGAAACTTCACTTATAAAATGAGTAAACACCATGGTACATAAACTAAAGTTACAAACCTGCTCGCTGCTGAGCGTATTTGTTTTATCGATCATAAAGTCAAACTGGATACAGTATGTCCCGACTTTGCTAGGGATTGCTTTTTCCCTAAAATAAAGAGGTAAAAGCAATACTTTATTTAACCAAGAGTGAATGAGTTCAAAGCATTAACATTTGTTTCCTTTCACAACAAGCAAATGAATAAGAGAATTACTAATACTGCAATACTTTCATTAACGAAATATTTTAGGTTTACTTATATCCGAGTGTTTCCCCTTCATGTTTGTATATACAACATGTGTGTACCAGAAGAAGTCAATAAAAGCTGTCAGATCAGCTACAGGGAAACCCTGTCTCAAAAAACCAAAAAAAAAAAAAAAAAAAAAAACCAACAAAAGAAAAGGCTGTCACTTTATTGTTTTTTCGGGACATGGTTTCTCTAGCTTTGGAGCCTGTCCTGGAACTCACTTGTAGACCAGGCTGGCCTATACTCACAGAGATCTGTCTACCTCTGCCTCCCAAGGGCTGGGATTAAAGGAGTGCGCCACTGTTGCCCAGCCAGGCAGTATTTTTAATGTCTGATTTTATATATTCAATTTGTTTATTGTGATTTAATCATCAATAAGAAATTCAGGGCCTAGAGATATACTTAGTCTATTTGAACCATATTCAAGCATAATGAAAATAAGAAAGTGACAGTAAAAATTAAACGGATTTGCCTCCAAAGGGCACAAACAAAAATTAAAAAAAACAAAAACACATCAAAAACTGAAAACCGAAAACTTTCCCTGAAGCAAACAGCTCTATCAAAAAGTTGCTTGCAGATGTTTACAAGTTAACAGCTAAGACGTATAATACAATAGCATAGGACCCCAGAGGCACTGAGTTTCACTCCTAGGCTTACATTACTCCTGGGAGCCATTTCTAGAGCACAGCTAAAACCTAAGGCAGATGGATTCCCAAGGGTGGTGCAGCCCAACTCTGAATCACCTTCATCTCTAACAAGAGAAGCAAACATAAACCTTCTCTGGGCAAGACTGTTACTCTCAACAGACATCATCTCTTTAACAGTAATGTCTAAAATTAAGCAAAATAACAAAATAATCCCCCCAAAACAATCAAGTATATGAAAAAACAAACGAACTAGACTGAAAATGAACAAAATCCATAGATCTCCAAGGAACCTAAGGGAACTCTAGACAGACTTTTGCTTTTCAGGCTGATAACAGAAAAGACTTTAAAAAACAAAGCAGTGAACCTTCATAAAAGAAGTGGTACAAACTGTAGTCCTAGTCTGACAGAGACTGAACAAGAATTGGAGGCTGGAGCCATGTGGTGGTGGTGCACACCTTTAATGCAGCACTCGGGAGGCAGAGGTAGGTGAATGTGTGTAAGTTTGAGGCCAGCCTGGTCTTCAGAGTAAGTTCCAGGACAGGAAGGGCTACAGAAAAAGCCTGTCTCAAAAAGCCATAGATGTATGTATGTATGTATGTATGTACAAACAAACAAATAAACAAAAATAGTTCCAGGGCATTCAGGGCTACAGAAAATCTTACCTTAAAAAGCCATTAAAAAAAAATAAATGGAGGATGGAGCAAAACACACACACATGCATGCTTGCGTGAGCACGCGCGTACACACACGCACACACGCACACTCAAACACACACGAGATGGGGAGAATATCAGCTGATCATGCCTGTAGTCCAAGGGATTCAGAGGGGTGGAAACAGGAGGATCATTTGAGTCGAGAAGCTTGAGCCCAACTTGAACATAAAAGACCTTTCAAATAACAAACACTGAAAAGTGAAATAAAAGTACTAGAACTAAAAATGTTGATCAGAAATTGTTAACCCAAAGCCAGCCTTAACAGCAGCTCTGAAAATGCTGGAGGAAAAGGAGTACACTTCAACATAGAGAACAGGCACAGATTTTCTCCCACTTAAGCACGGGGCAGGCTCTACCCTACTTAGCTTCCAAGATTTGAGCATACTCAGGATGGTATATGGGAGCTTATCTTAGTTACTTTTCTGTTGCTGTGATAAAACACCATGACAAAGGCAGTTTATAAGAGAAAGCACTTAATTGGCTTATGGTTTCAGAGAGTTAGTGTCCATGATGGCAGACGGATAGACACTGAGAATGACTTGAGTTTTTGGAAACTTCAAAGTCTGCCCTTAGTGACACACCTTCTCTAACAAGACCTTCACAAACAAGGCCATACCTCCCAATCTTTCCCAAACAGTTCTATCAACTGGGGGTGGGGAGTGAAGTCAGGGCCCAGCCTTCAAATATATAAACCTATACAAGGCTAAGAGCATTGCTCCCTTTATTCCACTGTTGATCAGGCCTCTCTTTAAATCTCTTTAACCTTCTCTTCTCTTTCAGCACAAGTCTTGACTCCTACATTAAATCTTCTGGTGCTTTTATTCTCTTTAAACTGTGTATTTATTTCTTTTGGCCTACCCGCCCTTTTTATTATAGATGTGCCTAAGACTGATTACTAACATACACGACAGAGTCAACATTAGGCTGTCTTGAACTCTTTTCTGCCTATTCCTTTTGAATTTAGCCTCAGGCAGATTCTTAGAACAAAGGCAGAAAGCAGCTATAATCTTTGTCAGTATCACAAGAATGTTCTCTAGCCTAGTTGCTAATATTACTCCCCATTGAAATCTCTTTAGATGGGCCTCTATTTTCCACACTGCTTTTAGCATTACTGATTTCCAAGCTCCTATTAGGAATTCACAAAGTCTCCCACAAAAATAGCCTTTCACAATAACAGCCCTTATACACTGTTACTAAACTGTAAACTCCTGTAACCACTTTGAAAAATAGTCTGGAGGTTTCCTAGAAACAAAACAAAACAAAATGACCAACAGAACTACCATATGTCCCAGATATACCAATCCTGGGCATGTATCCAAAGGACTCCATATCCTGACTACAGAGGTAACTACACAACCATGTTTATTGCTTCTGTAATCATAATGGCTAGGGAACTGAATCAGTCTGGATGTCCAACAAAACTGGGTAGCCGGGCTGAGTTCATACACAGAACTTGGGGGGCAGAGGCAAGGCAATCTCTGTCAGTTTGAGGTCAGCCTGGTCTACAGAGTGAGTTCTAGGACAACCAGAGCTACAAAGAGAAATCCTGTCTCAAAAAAAAAAAAATACTGGATAATGAAAATATGGTACAGATAGACAATGAAATAAATTTTATTCCACTATAAAACTAAATGTGCTAGACGATGGCTATAGCTGGAAAATATATTAAATGAAATTAACCTAGGCCCAGAAAGACAAATGCCCCATGTTATCTCTCATGTGGTTCACAGCTCTGAAGGTTTAGATCTACGTGTTTAACTTGGAATATATATGTATAGAGGGGTCATGAATCTAGCTAGAGAGGGGCTATGGGGATAAGGGAGGCCTGAAAGTGGGCAGTACATTTGGGATGCATGGTTAAAATGAGGAAGAGGGCATGCGGATAGGGATGAGGAACAGTGGAAGGAGGGGAAAGAAAACACAAGACTAAAGATGTAGGGAAACTTACTGGTTTGAATGAGAGTATTCATTATAGGCTCAGATATTTGAACACTTGATCCCAATTGGTGAAGATGCTTGAGGTAGTTTAAAAGGCCCAGGTTTCCTGGAAAGTGTCACTAGAGGAGGGCCTTGAGAGTTTAAACACCTACACCAGTTCCAGTTCCCTCTCAGTTTTTCATGCTTGTGTTGGAAGATATTGTCTTTCAAATTCCTTCTCCTGCCTATATGCCAGCCACCATGCATTTGCTGCCATAACTAACGACTCATCCCTCTGAAACCTTAAACCTAGATAAACCGTTTGGTAAATTCTCTCGGTCATGTCATTTAATCAAAGCAAAAGAAAATAGGCTTACTATTTTATAATGTAATTTTTTTTTTTTTTTGGTTTTTTGAGACAGGGTTTCTCTGTGGCTTTGGAGCCTGTCCTGGAACTAGCTCTTGTAGACCAGGCTGGTCTCAAACTCACAGAGATCCGCCTGCCTCTGCCTCCCGAGTGTTGGGATTAAAGTCGTGCACCACCATCGCCCGGCTTTTATAAGGTAATTTTAAACACATACACACAAATGTATGAACATTTTTATTTTTAGGTTTTTTTGGGGGGGTTTTCGAGACAGGGTTTCTCTGTGGTTTTGGAGCCTGTCCTGGAACTAGCTCTTGTAGACCAGGCTGGTCTCGAACTCACAGAGATCCGCCTGCCTCTGCCTCCCGAGTGCTGGGATTAAAGGCGTGTGCCACCACCACCCGGCGTATGAACATTTTTAAATACCAATTTTTATTACATACTAACGAAAAAGCTATATAGATAATGTATACAAGAAGCCGTGGGTAATCAAATAAAAATCCCAGTGCCAAGTACAAGATAGTAACATGAGTTGTTAGCTAGTAATCTCAAAACAAGTCAGGTCACCATGCTTACATGACAAATATTTTACCAACTAAGCTATATTCCTAGCCTTCAGAAATGAAGAGTTAGATAAAAGATACCTACCCAAAGAAAACAGTCAAATGTTCCCTTTTAGGTTGAGAATGATATAAGATGACCACTATCAGCATAAAAACTTAAAATCCTAGTTCATTAGCAAAAAAAAAAAAATACCAAAACCAAACAACAACAACCAACAAATAGTACACATAGGAAGAGAAGGCAAACAAACCAATCACAATTTATAGACATTTGAAAGAAACGCCAAATACAACTAGAAACTAAGGAGCTGAGCAAAGATACTTGCTACAAGATCAACAGACACAAACCAACTAGATTTCCATAACCAAAATTAAAAAGGCCATACACAAACAAAATTCCATACCCAACTATTTAGAAATTTAGAGAAAGATATACAAGACTTTGAAAGAAAAAGAAACCAAACCTATAAACACTACTAAAAAATTTGAAAAACCAATACCAGTCTATGCCATATTTAGAGACTGGAAGATATTCCCAGACTTCTGCCCCCACAAAACCCCAGTTTTACCATAGCTATTTTGTTTTGTTATTGGAACCTGCGATATTATTTCTAAAATTTGTATGGTAAAATAAAAGGCCAAGAATTATAGAGAGAACAATAAGGTAGAAATATTTTCTAGAGGATACCAAACTTCTAAAATATTGTAGTATTGGCAAAAGCAGGCAAATGTGTCATTAAATCAATGTGTGGCCTAGAAACAGACACATACATGAATGGATTCATGACTTATTTGTAAGACTTTCATTTATTTATTTTATTATGTGCATATTTTGTCTGTATGTTTATTTTTTTCTTTTTCCACACCAGAGAGGGTATCAGATAACATGGGACCACAGTCATAGACAGTTGTGAGCCAATATGTGGGTGCTAAGAATTGAACACGGGTCCTCTGGAAAAGCAGCCAGCACTCTTAACCCCTGAGTCATCCTTAGCCCCTGCATTTATAATTTATAACACAACTATCACTGAAATGCTTATCATTTCAACAAATAATCCTGAATACATATTCTGGAAAACCATCATGGTCACTAAATTTATACCATGTTCTAAGGAAATACTCATGACTGGGGACGTAGTTCAGAAAGAATGTATTTAATGAATGTGAGATTCTAGGCTCAATACCTAATCATATTTGCCCTTTCTCGCCCCAGAACCCCTGTTACCCCCCACCTCAGAAAATCAACCCAAAAGACCAAAGCAGAATAAATTCCAGGTTTAAGTATAACGAGAGTTAACACAGCAGATCCGAAGTGTTCTTCTTAGGAAGACCTGTTTACAATCTTAGCCCATGTCTGGCATCTGTGAGGTACTTGTCAGCATGGGTTATACTGATTTCACACACTTGTATTACCACAGTTCCTATGAAAGGCTTATTTTTCTCCTGGAAACCTGCAAATATGGCTATGTGTCATTCAGGGATTGGCCATATCAGCACCCCAATAAAAGTCTAACTCTGCTCCCCTGATTAACTTGATAATGGAGAATTAAAGCACACCTTATGAGATCCACTAGGAGAGGACACTTTGAAGCTTCTAACTGCTTTCTCTTGGACATAGTTACATGAATATTCTCTCTGCAGATGTTGTTCTGTGACCTTTACCACAATAACTCACAGCAGTCAGTGAAATTATACTAAGTTCAGTGGGTCCTCTACTAGTGAATCACCAAACCAATTGGTCATAAATTGCCAACACCATAACACAGGAGAATATTTTTATAATCCAAATATAAAGACTACTTAAAGAGGATTAATTATAAAAGAAACTCTCAAATCATCTGAGTTCATAAAGATCTAGAACTTCTGCCCAAGAGACCAGAAAGAGTGCAAACACTAGCCTCACAATGAGCACAGATATCTAACAGAAGGCACAGTATTACATGACTGCAGCACAGCACTAAGGACGCTAAAAGCAGGAGGCTCTAAAGGTCAAGCCCGGTCTGCGTCTGCTCAGTGGGTAAAGTGTTCACTGTACAAGCATGAAGGCTTGAGTTCAGATTCCTAGCACCCATGGAAAAGGAGGATGTGGTAATATACATCTGCACCCCAGCACTGTTCAATGGCTGGCAAGCCTAGGCAAAAAGGGAAATTGCAGGTTCACTGAGGCCCTGTCTTAAAAATTAAAAAAAAAAAGGGGGGTAGGGTGGGGTGGAGAGTGCAATAGAGAAAAGCAGCTGATGTACATACACTTCTGGCCTCATGTGTACCTACACACACATTCATATAACACACTAAAATAAATGCTTATACTAAGGTGCTCTGATATCATAAAGAAATTCTTTTCATGTATTTTCTAAATTCTAATGTTAACACATCACAACAACCTTCCTTAAAACCATTTTTACAGAGCAACATTTAAAAACCAAAACTAAAACCAAGCAAACATGTCTTTCTACAAATACCTTCTGACTATGAATGTTAAGAAATAAAGTCAACAGTTTCTTCTTGATTATAAACTACTTTTCCTTAGGTAAGAAATGCAAATACCACTAACGTGAATTATTCTACACTGAGCACACACAAAAATATAAAATGATGTAGATGGTACCTGAAATAGAAGCAACCATCTTCTTTGTCATTGTCTTTTATTTTATTACAACTAAATGTTTCTGCCTAGAAAGAGGAACAGAAGAAGGAGAAAACAAATGTTAAAAGAGTATATTCAGGGCCGGGCGGTGGTGGCGCACGCCTTTAATCCCAGCACTCGGGAGGCAGAGTCAGGCAGATCTCTATGAGTTCGAGGCCAGCCTGGTCTACAAGAGCTAGGTCCAGGACAAGCTTCAAAGCTACAGAGACTAACACTGTCTTCAAAAACCAAGAGTATATTCAGGATGAAAATGTCCGGATATGAAAGATGAAGAAACTGCATCTGGATTTATACATTTACAAGTACCACTGGACTGCTGGTCCTAAAGTAGTAAAGGCTCAGCTTGCCCAGCTGCTAGCTTTGAAAACACACTGTTGAAATGAACCATCAGCTCTGAAGTGGGTTATTAAGCTGGGGACTCTAACAAGTCCTAGGGTCTGGTTTCCACTCTAAGAGTTCTCTCATTTGTACTACAAGGAGCCAACAGCTTTGTGTGACTACTGCATGCCTGAAATCTGGTTTCTGAAATGCAGCTAGATGCATTCTCATGATTGAATAATTTTGAAAATATCAGGCTAGGAACATAAGAGATCTTGCTGTGTAAGCATGAAGACCTGAGTTCAAATCCCAGAACTAACATAAAAAGCTGGGCATGATTGTGTGTACCTGTAGTCTAAGGATGGGTGGGGTGGGAAAGGGATCCAAGGTCTCACTGGGTGGCTAGCACAGCAAGAGAGTTTTGGTTGGTGACAGAACCCCATCTCGGGAATAAAGAGATAATAGAGCAACAAAGGTACACAACTGACATCATGTACAAGCATGGGTGTGCATGGAAGTGCATTATCTGTGCACTCTCACGTATGTAGCGCACACACATGCACACACAATTTAACTAGTCAAAGAATGCACATACTGGAATTTCAAAATACCGAGGACATGCTGAGAAGGTAACTTTTGATATACTAGCTGAATAATATTTAAATTATCTTACTTCTTTTTGTCGCTTTTGTGTTTGTTGTTATTTGAGACAGAATCTCTATGTTTTCCTGCCTGTCCTGGAATTCACTATGTAGACAAGACTGGCCTCAAGATCACAGAGAGCTGTGTCCCTAGCACTGGGATTAAAGGCATGTGCCACCATGCCTTGATGGTCAAACAGATTATATTACTTTCAGTTTCTTAACCCACTGGTTATTACTCACATTTGTTGGTGCCCGGCTCATGCTGCTAGACAGCTTCCACAGTTTCATGGAAATGCGTGTTGGATTAATATTTTTGATGACACTACCACCTTCAGAGATCACACTCACCATAAAATCTGTCAAGTAAACATAAAATTTACTTATTCATTTATTAGTAATATTCTGGCAAAGACAATAAGACTTTTCAAAGACATGAAAAACAAAGTAATTTGAGATCATTACTTTACCAGGAATCTTCAAAAAATGATTATAGGAAACTGTCAATTATGACAGACAATATTCTGGGGCTGAGTCTGAATGTAAAGTTCTCCTAGACAAGTTTATCTTTGCTACTAACATTTCGTTGTCTTAGCTTCAGTTTTCCATGATGCAAATCTAGCATGGAAAACCAGAATGGTGTGACTGTATGTGCTTAGTACATGAAAATTAGGTCGACTGGTCACAACACTGAATGCCATATGTATTTCTAGAACAAAAATATTTTTAGCCAGGTGGTGGTGGTGTGTGCCTTTAATCCCAGCACTCAGGAGACAGCAGCAGGAGACATATCTCTGAGTTTGAGGCCAGTCTGGTCTACAGCGTGAGTTCCAGCACAGTCAGGGCTACATAGAGAAACCCTCTCAAAAAAAAAAAAAATTACATACATACATACATATGTATATTTACTTTCTTTTATGCTTTAACTAGGTAAAGTAGCTAATGTATTATATGTAACATTAACATTTCCATTATATTTACCAGCTATACATAACATGTTGTACCTGTTATACTTTATAAATTCAAAGAAAAAAGTTTTAATTTGCCCAGACTGAGCACAAAATTTATGAAGTATAAAAATCTATGGATATTTGTATTTTAATTACTAAAAGCTACTCTTAAACAAAATTTTAACCATAACTTTTCGGTGCGCTTCTTTTGCGCATCTAAGTACATACAGGCATTCACCTCTTCAAGAACAGAGAAGCTTTGTAGAAAATGCTTGAATAAAGGACACACTAATCTCCTATTGACAACAATAGCCAGAGAATATGAATACTGAGTCACGTCCTACATTAGCCTGTATTTACTGAAAACTGTAATATTCGTGACTAAAACAAAGATTCTGAGAAGTTATTTAATGGATGGCTGTTGTTCTGAAACATTTTAATACAACCTGATGTAATTTATTTCTACCTAATTTAAGCTAAATGGTCCTGGTATCAATGGCTGTAAAATAACATAAAAGCATATATAACAGAGTTGAGCTACATACCATTTAGTTCTTTTTTTTTTTTTTTTT
>NW_004949118.1:431925-433246 GCF_000317375.1 Microtus ochrogaster | reverse complement strand
GAGACAGGGTTTCTCTGTGGTTTTGGAGCCTGTCCTGGAACTAGCTCTTGTAGACCAGGCTGGTCTTGAACTCACAAAGATCTGCCTGCCTCTGCCTCCCAAGTGCTGGGATTAAAGGCGTGCGCCACCGCCCGGCACCATTTAGTTCTTATTTCTTTGTTTTGTTTTTCATTCCTGTGAGACACTTTCACTCTGTAGCCAAAGTTGGCCCAAATTCGCTGCAGTCCTTTGGCCTCAGCTCCAAAGTGCTACACTAGTCTTTGGCTCCCATTTGAAGTACCTCAGACTACCTACCATTTTATACATGGACTTTCAGTCATTCTTAGAGTGAAAGACTATGAAACACAGGATGAGGGAAGAACTGCTCAGTTGTGTTTTCATTTAAAGGTAATGACACGCATGTCTTTTTTTAGTCATGCTGAACACCAAACATAATTTATCCCATTAATAATACTATAAGGAACGCTATCACTAAAGGTTTATTAATACTTTTTGGTACTTACCCGTGAATATGTCACCTGCTATAAAAGAGGCATCTTTATCATATTTAACATTGAGACGAACGGGCTTTTCAGGGTCTGGAAGAACCATTAACTGAATTGTAGGTCCTTCTATAGCACTCTTATTATAGACGCCCTTAACCTGTAGAGTGTGTTCTCCCCTAACAACAATGGGAAAAAAGAGGGGCAAGGTTCATATGACATTGTCACAACTGAGAACTTCACAGATAACTAATATAAAAATTAACATTATTATTCCTACTACATTACATTTCTTGTCTAACACTAAATAGTTATTAATCTTAAATTTAGAAATTATAAGAAAAATCAATCTCTGTAAAACCATAAAACTTTTAGTTCTTACCTTGGAGCAAAAACAGTGAAAACCCCCAAATTAGCTCTGCCCTTATCATCTGTTTTATGCTGCTGGTTTGAAGGTATTAGCTACAAATAAGACAAAATAAAAGGGTTGATTAGAAAATTTCAGCTGGGCAGAGGTGGCACACACTTTTAATCCTAGCACTCGGGGCAGAAGCAGGCAGATCTCTGTGAGCTGGAGGTCAGCCTGGTCAACAGAGTTCTAGGACAGAGAAACCCTGTCTCAAAAGCAAAACCAAAACAAAACAAAACAAAAAAGAGAAAAATTCTAGAAATCTATCAGGTTCTTTTCTATTATCATGTTTCTAAAATGTTATTTTAAGCTATATTTGCAAGTAAATTTTTTTTTTTTTTTATTTTTCGAGACAGGGTTTCTCTGTGGTTTTGGAGCCTGTCCTGGAACTAGCTCTTGTAGACCAGGCTGGCCTCGAACTCACAGAGAT
>NW_004949118.1:428182-431825 GCF_000317375.1 Microtus ochrogaster | reverse complement strand
GAACTCACAGAGATTCGCCTGCCTCTGCCTCCCAAGTGCTGGGATTAAAGGCGTGTGCCACCACCGCCCGGCCTGCAAGTAAAATTTTTAAACCTAAAATTAGTTGAAAAACATGCAAATGCTCTAAAAAATATTCAAAATGTAATCAAGCTGCAGAATTCTATGTTGGTTGTATTGATATCAGCTAAATGTCAAATAAATTGTTTGTACCTGGGAAGTACAGGAGAAAGCATAGGAGAAATAAATATATATATACACACATACTCAAGTGTGGGCATCACAAACTATCCTCATTCTTTTTCCTTTACCATGCTTGCTGCTTATTCATTTGGGCATGTATGCTTTTTTGATCACTGCTGCAAGACTACCTTCACAGTAATAACCAATGCTTAACAGATTGTCAGTGGCCACTTCTCCTAATAATGGTTACGTCTTAAATTTTCATTTGTTTTGTGTGCCCCTCCCCCACCAGGTACAGGGTTTCTCTGTAGCTTTGGAACCTTCCTGATCCTCACTCTGTAGGCCAGGCTGGCCTCGAACTCACTGACCTGGCCTCGAACTCACTGAGATCTGCCTGTCTCTGCCTCCCTGGGATTAAAGGCGTGCCCACCAGAGGCAGGTGGATCTCAGTGAGTTCAAGGCCAGCCTGGTCTACAGAGTGAGTTTCAGGACAGCCAGGACTTTTACACAGAGAAACCCTGTCTCAAAAAACAAACAAACAAAACCCCACAAAAAACAACAAATCTTGATTCTCATCACTTAACTAGGGACATATATCATAAATATTATATCACATTTATTTGGTACTTTAATTTCCCACATCAGCTTTTAGAATCAACTTGTAAGATCTTGGGAAATGTGGGTTGGGATTCTGTCTGAATTAATTAAATTTAAGAGCTCTGCCAGTTTTGTACAGTATCAGCTGTGCTATTATATTTATTAAACTTAGTTGGGTAGATACTTCAGACTATCTGAGCATAATCTCAGGAGCATTCTTGGAACTGACTGGCAACAAGTGAGCCATTAACTTCCTTCATCTATTGGTGCATTGTAAAAATTAAAAAAAGTATAAGAACCGAAAGCTTCTCTTCTTTAACCTTGAGTAAAAAGGGTCTCCAGCTTGCACAAGGTGCCTGAAGTTTCTACTCAATTCTCAACCGTTGGCTCTCCCAGTATACATGGTAACAGTTAATAGGTGAACTATGCGCTATGCTCATAATTGCTC
Organism: Microtus ochrogaster; assembly: GCF_000317375.1. Classification (NCBI taxonomy): domain Eukaryota; kingdom Metazoa; phylum Chordata; class Mammalia; order Rodentia; family Cricetidae; genus Microtus; species Microtus ochrogaster. The sequence continues at coordinate 430,600 of NW_004949118.1, read as the reverse complement.
CAGTAAAGAGTGAAGGGCAGAGGACCATCACCCCAGACACCAATCCAGCCCATGTCTAGCAGCTCTGTCCAGGACCAGGCATCTCTTTGTAAGATGAGAGGAACCATCCTAACAGTGCAATGATGGCACCTCACTATTTTGGTTATAAACTATAAACTTCACTTTATCAAATATAAAGATTCTGATTTATATTAGACACTAATAAAGATGACAGAGTATTGCATTTTTTAAAAGAGAAGGAAATGTGACACCTGATACTATCATGAGGATAAAATGCTGATCTTTGAGGAGTGCAAGGGGGAGGAGGTGCTAGATATCAAACACAGATTTTTGTGCACTCTAGAAATCACTTTCCTGCTGAATTACACTGTCTTAATTGATTTTTATTTTATGTGTATGAGTGTTTTTGTTTGCATGCATGTCTATGTTCCACTTTCATGCCTGTGGAGGCCAGAAGAGGGCACCAGATCTTCTGTGACCGGAGTTACAGATGCTAGGAACTGAACCTGTGTCCACTACGAGAGCAGCAAATGCTATTAACTCCCGAGCCAACGCTCAAGCCCTGAAATACAGACTTTTCATTGAAAGATATCTAAGGAAGTTTGAAACTTACCTTCAAATTGCTAGTTTTTATGAGACTTATTTTAACATTTGAGACCAATGCAGGATTATCCCACTGGTCACAGAGTTGAACAACGAGAGGGTTAGGTAACTGTCTTCCATTGATCACTGGCATGGACTGAAACAGATACAAACATTTTAGTAAACACAAACAAGTATGTGTCAATATGATTACTTCTATAGTAATGTTATATTTATAAATTGCTTCTTTCATCATCGAAAATAAACCTGGAAAGCCAATTTAAGTATCATAAATGACTATTTTATAGGAAAGATTAATAATCTGTTAAAAAGATAAACAGCATTTGACATTATTTGCTTGTAGCACCAATCTGTAGTTTTAATACTTCCATCAATTTTCAAGGTTTTGCATAATGGCATTTAGCAATAACTTTTAGCCCCTAATTAAAGATGGTACCATCCAATTCACTGGTCAAGTCTGTTTAAATCATATGCTTGTTCTTGTTATTTATAACATTTCTATTCTCATTAATTAAAACCCGGAAATTATTGCAGTATTTTTACATGGCTCTTTTTTTCAAATTGTTTTGTTTTTTTATAAAACTAAACTTAAGTAGTTATAAAAAGAAATCCATGGCTGGTGAACTCATGGGCCACAGGGGTGAGACTACCATTCTTATTCTGCTAAATGGACACAGTATCAAACTGGCTTCTACACTCCTATCTTCAAACTCATTTATTAGTGCAGCTTTCAGACTCAGAGAAATTTCTTTGTGGATGGTATTTTTACTGCAGAAACTTACAAAAACTTACAAACGGTTTAAATACAGAGATAAAGTATCTGTGGAGTGCTCAGCCATAATCGTGGCATCTCTATTCCATACTCCCTCCCCATCAAGGTTGAGGAACCATTATGGATAAGAGGGCATAAAGACTAAAAGCCAGAGCCGGGGAAGAACGTAGGTGAAACAGTGTCTTCTGAACTTGACAGGACTGTTATTCTCATGAACTCAAGCAGCTGTGGATGCCAGCATGAAAGCTGAGAAAGAGCAAACCACTGGATATTCCAGTGTGGAGGAGAGGGGCTCATGTGCCTCCATCACCGATGAAGGAACTACTGACAGCAGACAGCTTCTGGGAGAGGTAAAGTAAGTTTTCTTTAAGGATGAGGCCCCTGGCAGGTCGACCACACTCCAGGGGTGATTCAAATACGCGAGTCTATGGGAAGCACAAAATGAGCTGGTGATAGGCTATTCCTTAAAAAAGGATATTAAGTTAGAGGTGCGTATTGATCTGCAAAGAGTTAAATCAATGGCTCTCAAACTTCCTAATGTTGCAACCCTTTAATATAATTCCTCATGTTGTGCTGACCCCCAACCATAAAATTCTTTCATAACTGTAATTTTGCTACTTATGAATTGTAATATAAACTTTATCTATGTTTTCTGGTCTCTTAGGCAACCCCTGTAAAAGGGTATTCAATTCTCTAAGGGGGTGCGACCCACAGGTTGAAAACTACTGAGTTAAAAGGAGTGAGCATAAATGATTAAAGCACAATGTTTTGTAAAGAAAATTCCCCCCCCCAAAAAAAACCCACTGCATTTTAACAATGTCATCACCATAAAACAGCACATAAGCTAGTACATATATTATCATTAAATCCCCTTTGTCATTTCACATTAAACATTTTAAGTATGTACAATTTTTTTGTTTAAAAATATTTATTTATTTATTATTTATTTATTATACAGTATTCTGTCTGCTTGTATGCCTGCAGGCCAGAAGAGGGCACCAGACCTCATTACAGATGGTTGTGAGCCACCATGTGGTTGCTGG
>NW_004949118.1:423029-428082 GCF_000317375.1 Microtus ochrogaster | reverse complement strand
TTTGGAAGAGCAGGCAGTGCTCTTAACCACTGAGCCATCTCTCCAGCCCCCAGTATGTACAATTTTTATTGATCAACAAAATGTTCAAAATTTGGGGCTGGAGAGATGGCTCAGCAATTAAGAGCACTGCCTGCTCTTCCAGAGGTCCTGAGTTCAATTCCCAGCAACCATATGATGGCTCACAACCACTTGTAGTAAGATCTGGTGCTCTCTTCTCACCTACGAGCATACATGCAGCAGAACACTGTATACATAATAAATAAATAAATCTTAAAAAAAAAGATTTTTAAAACTAGATTCAGGCTGGCCTTGAATTCACAGAAGTCACCCTGTTTCTAATTCTGAGTGCTGACATTGGAGCTATGTGCCACCATGCAACAATCCAAATTCACTGGATTCTGAAATTATCAGTAAATAAAATCAACAGCGGTAAAATTTGCTAGATGTTTGCAAAATGAGTATTTAAGACTTAAGTATTTTCATAAAAGTTCATTTGTATTGGTCCAATGATCTGACTTTTCAAATATGATTTACAAAAACTTCAACACGGTTGGAGAGATGGCTAACTATTAAGAACATTGCTAGGGACTAGAGAGATGGGTGAGCAGATAAGAGCACTGGCTGCTCTTCCAAAGGTCCTGAGTTAATTTCCCAGCAACCACATGGGGGTTTAACACACGCCTGTAACCTCAGCTATGAGGGAGGCAGAGCCAGGATGGTTCTGGGGCTTGCTGGCTTCCAGCTTAGCAAAGACAAGTTCCAGGTTTAGGTAGATACCATACCCTAAAAGGAGGAGGCAGAGTGACAGAGGAAGACAACCATGCTGACCTCTTCTGTCCCATGTGTACACTCTGGCACATGTGCATACCAGTGCACATTCACTTAGACACACAAACAACCTCACACACAAACAGACTAATCATCAAAGGAAGAAAAAAACCTGCAATAAAATATTTATATTACTATATAAGACAAAGAAACAAATTTAGCAAAAATCAGTTAACTGATACTTAACTTGTTTTGCTACTATTAGCTACAGTTATTATTTCTTTGAAAATAACATCTATCTCTTCTAGTCCACTAAGGCTCTGAAAGCAAAGAGCCTGCAGTATTAACTATTCCATGAAGACACATGAAGCTGCATACCTCTTTTAGCTCTGGCCAGTCGATAAGATGCAGCTTGGTTGGAGGTCCAGAAATGAGGTGGACACGAATAAAGTCAGAAAACTCTCGCCAAGTAAAACAAAGATCCTTATGTCCAGGAGGACCTGGAACAAATCTGATGCCTCGTACAATTATACTCTGTGTCTTGGTCTAGTGAAGGAAAACACAGGTTGCTGTCGCTTAGTTTAAAAAAAAATAGTTGCATCATTTACCTACTGCTATTTCTCTTATATCAGTGGCAAAGATCTAAAACACTGTGAATATAACTTTTTACCTTATCTTCTCCTAATTTCCCCTTTTCTTGTACAGGTATCTTTTGATCAAAATGTTTAAGACCAAATATTTCAGATTTTGGAGTTCTCTAAATTTATTTGTTTGTTTGAGATAGAATCTATGTAACTGGGCTGGAACTTCACTATATAGACCAAATTAGCCTTGAACACAAAGAGATTCCCACATACTCCTCAAATTTAAACAGATTTGCCTATTTATGCGTGCTCCCTGGTGCTGGGGCTAAAGGCATATGCCACTATGCTACACCCAGTCTGGCCTGAGCTCTCTGAATTTCATAATATTTGCATGAATTGGTTAAGATTCCTAATGTAGCCAGGCACTGGTGGTGCACACCTTCAATACCAGCACTAGGAGGCAGAGGCAGACAGACCTCTGTGAGTTCAAGGCCAGCCTCGTCTACAGAGTGAGTTCCAGGACAGCCAGCAGTACACAGAGACACTTTGTCTGGCACCTCTCCAATCCCTCCCAAAAATATTTCTAATCTATATATATGAGATACTCCAAAAACCAGCAACGTTTTGAGTGTCATTTTAGTAGTCAAAATTCTTTGGATTTCAGAACATTTCAAATTTTCTATTAGGGATACTCAATCTGTACTTGTGCTTTTTTTTTTAAAGCAAGCACTTGGCTCTTGTGTTTGTATCTCAGTTTGTAATTTTTTTACATGGCTTTTCTTTAGATATTTTTATAGATGATATATTAATTTAACAACAATGGCCTTTTCTGAACATCCTACATAGTAAAATACTGTTATCTTTACTAGTTTTTTACATGCTCTCCCCTTGGTCAAGGTGATATTTGCACTGACTTGTAGATGGACTAGGGCTTTTGCTGCTGCTTACCAATTATTCACAATAATGGTTACCATACCCCACTAGTCACTGAAACTAGCTATTAACCTTTGCACTAAACTGGTTCTAGACCAGAAAGAACACAGAAGCACTCACATTTGAATAGTGGCTGTTAATGATCCCATGTCCTAAACTGCTAGGGACCACAGAGATATGCAGTCAGAGTTCAGCACGTACTTCAGGGATCAACCCATCAGAGATGCTTATCTCATGGAGGACAGACTCATTCAGAAGGCGATGAGGAGTACTGTCACCAGATGCACAGCTTAGGAGGTGGTAAGGAATATTGCCTTCTGGGTGTGTTAGCTGTCCTCACTGCAGACTGCTTGTGTGAAGAGCTCTTTCCCTCACATTACAGCTTAGGGGTTTTTCCCGCAGCACTATAGTGTGTTAATTGTTTACTGGGCCCAATTTCCCCTATGCACTGTATATGGACGACTCTACAAGCATGCTTATGTGCTGATGCAAATAATCTAATGGCCTGGGAGCACTGAAAGTATACAACAGCAGGTTACATTTCAGGACCAATGAGGTCAAAGACGAGAGGAGCCCAGCACAGGTGTCTAGAGGGTGACAAGAAGCAGACTGCCCCCACACAGCAACAACAGTCGTGCGTCCATCCTCTCATCTCACAGCAGAAAGGAGATAATAGGGTGCTCTGAGGTCGGGAAGAGCAGACTTCACACAAACACTACTACGGAGAGGTTTGGTTTTTAGCAGAAGAAAAACAGCCTAAGAGAAAAGGCAGAGACTAGTGAGGAAAGGCAACAAAAGAGGCTACTCTCATGGTTATCCTGTCAAGTAAAAAGCATAATGCAGTCAATAAATCAAATTCTGTACAACTGGGAGAACTCCTTTTTCTAACCTACACTGCCTGGCAGGTCTCGTCAGGACCTAATTCCAGAACATTCTTTTATCTGATGCTGGCTTTGACCTTCTTAGGAAGAGTGCTTTATGCTTGTTTCAAGTTCCAAGAATTCTATCAGGGCCTTTGCTTTTCAAGCTAGACTGAATTACCAGCACAGGGCAAAGTCATACAGTGAATCTTCTCCTCAGTATCCGGTTGCAATGCAGGGAGTAAGCACCTAACGAAAATTTACATATTGTGCACACACAGGTCAACATGTGTGTATTTAAACACTTATGGTGAATACTGTAACAACTACAACTTGTTCTACAGGGAAATGTTCAATGGGAACACGATGATGGCTGAAAGTGATGACGGATCAGAGGAAACATCTGCTCTTCTGGCTACTTTTGCTTGCAAAGGTGAAAATTAACTTTATTTTGAAAGCTTTGGACCTCACAAATGCTACTCCTACAATTTTTTAAATAACAGTTTTAATTTCTATGAAGAATTTAGGTACAAGGTCAAGGCTGGCAAGATGATTCATCAGGGAAAAAGGAACCGGCCGCCAAGTCCGAGTTCAGTATTTGGGATCCCACAAGCTCTCCTTTGATTGCCACACGTGTGCTACATACGTCAAGCGTTTACCCATGTGTAGTACATATAAACATACAGATAAAACACTGTTTTGAAAAATGAAAAACAGTATATGCAAAGTCACTTTTTTTTTTTTTTGGAGACAGGGTTTCTCTGTGGCTTTGGAGCCTGTCCTGGAACTAGCTCTTGTAGACCAGTCTGGTCTCGAACTCACAGAGATTCACCTGCCTCTGCCTCCCGAGTGTGCAAAGTCACTTTTATCATCTTCATTTTTCTCCAGCTTTTGTCAAATACAAAACCAGTTTTATAAGGTAGTTTTACCTCCAGAGTGGTTTTCAAGTTAGAGTTATCAAGTCCAACTCCAGCAATTGACAAAGCAGATAAAGAATCTGGTGAAAATGCTGAAATCTGATTTCCATACTGATCTGCAACCATAACAACTTAAAAAAGAAAAAAGCTTTAAGTTAAAGTCTTTTTAAAGAAAGAACTTATACATAAAATATACTTTGAAGCTTTAATTTACTGTCATACATAGAAAATAGACAGTTATACTTATTCCTCTTATAATCATTAAAACTGTATTACCTGTGCAGGAATGACTAAATACTGCTATGAACCAAGGATCTTTTATTTTCTGAGATACGCCACTGTTGGTACTATTCTTATTTGTGAGGTGCTAGGGACTGAACACCAGCCTGCATACAGGGCAGATACGCTCTACAAATGAGTTACATCCCTACACCTCAATAGGACTTTTTCATAGTTAAAATTTAAAGGAAATATTTAATAGTATTGAATTTCGTAGCTATAAGGAAACATAAAACCACACAGGGATCAACTCAGTTCATCCACACCTTAACACTGACCATATTTCCTATAAAAAAAAAAGGCAAGATTTTTAAACAAGCTATCTTATAAAACAGAGTTTTAATATGTGCCAAAAAGTATCTTTCAGACCATCCATTTTTAAAACACTAATGAAAGACAACATAAAAAAAGTAGGTATACTAACCTATTTCTCCTTGAAGCTCTTGGCCCATCTGCACCGTTTTTCCTCCTTTTAACTCACATTTTAAATGTTTGGGTTCATCAGGAAGTGGTCTAGAATTGGTTTGGTTAAAGGCGTTAATTAATTGCAGAAAAGGTGAAGAGCAATATAATTGTAACGCCCAGTCAGACACAGCAGCTACACACATGCAATACCCTAATTCAGACACAGCAGCTCCCTACACACATGCAATGTCCTAATTCAGACACAGCAACTCCCTACACACATGTAATGTCTTAATTCAGACACAGC
>NW_004949118.1:404175-422642 GCF_000317375.1 Microtus ochrogaster | reverse complement strand
CTACACACATGTAATGTCCTAATTCAGACACAGCAGCTACACACATGCAATGCCCTAATTCAGACACAGCAGCAGCCTACACACATGCAATGCCCTAACTCAGACACAGCAGCTACACACATGTAATGTCCTAATTCAGACACAGCAGCTACACACATGCAATGTCCTAATTCAGACACAGCAGCAGCCTACACACATGCAATGCCCTAACTCAGACACAGCAGCTCCCTACACACATGTAATAATGCCCTAGTTCAGACACAGCAGCTCCTCCAAACCTCTCATTCTCAGATAGCTATTGACTGCAAAATAGTTACATTGTAGTCTTTATATTACTTTAAAATAAATTATAATAAAGAACTTCATCAACAGGGAGGTAAGAATAAATCCTACCGATGAGTTTTGGTCAGAGCAGAACAACTGCTCTTGGTGCAGAGAGAGCACAGACAGAGGTAGAAGAACTTCAATGCTAGGAGTAACTGGAAAGGGTGGTCAAGGCGCGGGTACGGGAAGCCAGACCTTTGCTCCTTTACACTAAGCTCTGCTCTTTTCTATGAGTTGTCTATGTTAACTTTGATTGAACCGTTCCAAAATTCATCACTGAAACTCACACTTCTGTATGTTAACTTTGATTGAACCGTTCCAAAATTCATTACTGAAACTCACACTTTTGTTTCAGGCCACTGCTGCTTTCAACTGAAGGACCTTCCTTTGGTGGATTTTTACAGTTATTAATGGACCAATGAAGTACAAGGTCATAATCATGATAAAGATTACTCATTATCACTCAATATACAGTGACACCACTTGTAATCCCAGCCCTTGGAAAGCTGAGGCAGGAGGACCGTGGCTGTTGCGGGATATTTGATCGCACTGTGAATCCCAAGTTTGCATTTGTGTTAATTACATAAAATCCAAGTTGGGTCAGCAGAATGAGTTAACAACTAGTTGACAGTAAGTAATGATGGTGGAGAGTCAGAGGGTATCTGGAAGACCACAGAGACACACACAGGAATTAGTAGATAGGACCTTGATTTTTTGTTTTGGTGGAAGAAGGACAGGATCTTTAGAGAGGGCAGCAAAGAGAGGCCAGCTAGTTCAGCTACTCAGCCTCTGAGACAGCAGCTCTTCACCCCAGCCTCTGACTCCCTACTCATACTGATACATAGAATGGTAGATTTAATTAAAAGCTATACTTGGCTGCAGTGAGCTGGTGCCTGTGGGAACAGAATTCCTGCCAGGCCACGGCTGCCAGAGAAGCAGGCCAGGAACTGCGAAGCAGCAATTACTGCCTGGAACAGCAGCAGATTAACGCACAGCCTCTGTGATGACCAAAGAACAACAGCGAGTTTGAAGCCAGCTTGGGCTGCATGGCAGGACTCTCTCCAACAAAGTCCAACAATCAACCACTGTGTACAGTGAAGCTTCACTGTAAAGACAATCGACCATATGTTATAGAACTAGAAGGTGTATTTATTTTTCATTTTAAAAGCAACTTTTTTTTCACATGTATGTGCTGCAGAAGACTATCTTGTTGTGGTAGTTCAAATAATTCAAAATACAACAAGCATCTCAAAGTACAAGTTCACAAACCTGATTGTAAATGCACTTTCCAGAGACACATGGTCATCTTGGAAAGAAACCTGGCAGTAGCGCACATCTTTCACAGATGTTGGTACTTGCACACCAGGAAGCAAACCTTGTAGCAAATGTTCTCTGTTAACCTCAGGAGTCCAGTTAACCTAGGAGAGAACACACATAAGACAAAGCTGAGAGGCTTCGCACAAAGTCTTCTCACAACCACTGTTTTCTAAAGACTGAAGCAGGGTTCCAGGGAGAACAGGCTGCCCCCAAATTTATGTCATTTAGGACGGACATGAACTCATGATCCTCAACCTCCAAACTGCTAGGATTATAGGAATGCACCACCATATTGCAATTACTAAAGAAGCTTAAAGTTAAATTATAAACTCCCCAACCCCAAAGCACACACCAAAGAAAGACTTTTTTCCTTTTTCTTTTGTATTTTCTTGACACAGATTCTATGCAGCCTTAACTGTACCGAATACTCTACACAGATCAGGTTGCCCTCACTGATGTGGGATTCCCCTCTGTATGCTGTGAATAATACCACTGGTTAATAAAGAAATTGCTTTGAGCCTTTAGCAGAGTAGGGCAGAACAGAGCTGGGGGGGGGGGGGTGGTGGGTAGGGACTAAACTAAATACTGGGAGAAAGAAAGCAGAGTCAGGGAGAAGCCATGCAGCCACTGCCAGAGTCAGGCATTCCAAACTTTGCCGGTAAGCCACAGTCATGTGGCAATACACAGATTAATGGAAATGGGGTTAGTTTAGGGTATAAGAGTTAGCCAGAAATATGCTTAAGCTATTGGCCAAACAGTATTGTAAATAATATGGTTTCTATGTGGTTATTTCAGGAGTTTGGGCAGCCAGGAACACACAAGTGGACTTCTACAACACCTCACAATCAGAGATCTATCTCCTTCTATCTCCAAATCCTGGGATTAAAGGCACACACTCCGTGTCCAGCTAGGAAGTCTCTTTATAATCAGAAACAATAGTATATCATGTGACAAAGCATCGTTGTGTTTGCTGAAAGTATTTCCAATCTTCAGAGTAAAAATTAAAAGCCATTAAGACAAATATTTTTAGAGCTTTGTTGCAAGCTGTTAATGTGGCTATTATAGTTTAAAGTGGAGATGGGTTAGACCTGATGGCACTTCCAGGAGTCTGAGCAGATGATTCCAGGTTGGAAGACTGAATGAGTTAAATATCAAGACATTGTTCTTTGAAAATACAAAACCAAAAAACCAAAAAGACCCATAGGGTAGTCTATGCAAGCAGTCCTAGGGGTTGGGAGATACAGGCACGATTGTTAGCAGTTACAGGCCAGCTTGGCTTACACGAGACACGTATCTAAAAATCAAACATAACTGAGTGTGAGCGCCCTAAAAGAAAGCCACACGATGTGTATTTCTGCCATCACGGAGGGGTCTGGGCAGGGCTCTGAATGTGGTCCCTGTGGACGGTACTCTGCGAGGAGAGGAAAGGGAGTCTCCCTGCTGTTTTGCCTTTCTAGCTTCCTTTGGGGCTAAACCTTTCTATAGATTTCTATATTAAAATTTTCATCCTTTGAATTACATGTGTTTTGTTTGTTTGTTTGTTTTTGTTTTTTTGAAACAAGGTTTCTCTGTAGCTTTGGAGCCTGTCCTGGAACTCGCTCTGTAGACCAGGCTGGCCTCAAACTCAGAGATCCGCCTGCCTCTGCCTCCCGAGTGCTGGGATTACAGGCGTGCGCCACCACTGCCCAGCTATATCCTACTTTTAAACTTTTGGTTTCTATTGAAGGTTTGTTAACTCAGGGATGGAGAAATGGCTCAGCAGTTAAGAGCATTGGCTACTCTTCCAGAGGACACAGGTTCAATTCCCAGCACCCACATGGAAGCTCGTAATGGTCTGTGACCCCAGTTTCAGGGGATCTGATACTTTCACAGTCATACAAGCAGGCAAAATAGGCTGCAGGGTGGTAGCACAAGCCTTTAATCCCAGCACTGGGAGGCAAAGGCAGGTGGATCTCTGAGTTTGAGGCCAGCCTGGTCTGCAAGTGCTAGTTGCAGGACAGGCTCCAAAGCTACAGAGAAACCCTGTCTCAAAACCCCAAAAAACCACATGAAATAAAATTAAACTATTTTTAAAAAAGAGTGGCAGGAGGATAGAAAATTCTGGCCTATTTTGGACTACATAGTCAGACCCTATCACAATAAACAAAAAGAATGAACAGAGATATCATTAAAAAAAGACAGTTTTAGCTCAACTTGCTGTTTTTAGCCTTTGATTGGGAGTTCAAAAATCATTGATACTGTTTTCTACTTGATGTTGTTCGAATGACAGGGGATAAGAAAGAAGTATATACGACAAAGGATGTGTCCTGCCCACTCTCATGCTACAAAATGGGAGGCCTGACTTCCTGCAACCATTGTTTGGGTTTTTTTTGTTTTTTTTTTTTTTTTGGTTTTTCGAGACAGGGTTTCTCTGTAGCTTTGGAGCCTGTCCTGGAACTCCCTTTGTAGACCAGGCTGGCCTCGAACTCACAGAGATCCGCCTGCCTCTGCCTCCCGAGTGCTGGGATTACAGGCGTGCGCCACCACTGCCCGGCCTCCTGCAACCATTGTTAAGTCTCTGAAGATACACAACTACCTCAAAGACTGTAGCTCTGAGAAAGAAAAGAAAAAAGACACCTGTACATTTTTCTTAACACTGCGAAAAACGTTTTGATAAGAAAAAAGGGTTGATGTTGCAGGAATTCATTCAGCCAATAGCCTTTAGGTACCAGACCATTAGGGTGTGGTGTGAGGTATTATAAGCACAGACCAAAGCACGCTCAGGCCTTTTTTCCTTTCACCTGGTTGGTGGTCGGAGGTCAGTTCACTCCAGTGCCCACACAGCAGAGGAACACAGTGGCTCTCTTATTTCGAGTGATCCCCAATAAACATTTGTAATCCTTTGTTATGTGTTCCTGTGGGCCTTCCTTTAATTATGCCACATTCTCCATCCACTGTGGCTGGATTACAGCTCCCACTGCTCCCTGCCTCCCTGCCACCTGTCTTCAACCTGTGGCTCGGCTCCCCTCTACTTCCCACCCCTGCGTGCTCTCCTGTGGCTGCCCCACAGCTGAGGTTCAGCTTTGTTATATATTTTATTATGTTAAAGTTAAAACCTTAATGATCTATTTATTTATTATGCATTTAGTGTTCCGCCTGCACATATGCCTACAGGCCAGGAGAGCAAGAGGGCACCAGATCTCATTATAGATGGTTGTAAGCCACAACGTGTTGGCTGGGAATTGAACTTAGGACCTACGGTAGAGCAGCCAGTGCTCTTAACCGCTGAGCCGTCTTTCCAGCCCCCAGATGCTTTCTTAAAAACTATTTTCCTTTTGTCATTTGATATTTATTTTTATACACAACAAGAGTAAAAGTGTGCCACCATCTATGTGGATAAGTTAGTCAATTCTCAAGTGCTGGGTTTAAGGTCACAAAGCACCCAACTAAGTAAAAAACCAAAGCCTGGAAATTTGTTAAACCATGAAAATATTTTTTAAGTTTTTAAAATTAATTATTTTTGTATGGATGTGCACATGTATGCTTGCAAGGGGATATATGTATGAGCATACTATGGGACATGAAAATCAGAGATCTAGACAGGCAGTGGTGGCACACCTATAATCCCAGTACTCCGGAGGCAGAGGAAGATGGATCTCTGTGAGTTTGAGGCCAGCTTGGTCTACAAGAGCTAGTTCCAAGACAGGCTCCAAAGCTACAGAGAAACCTGTCTTAAAAAAACTTAAATAAATAAATAAATAAAATCAGAGATCTAGATGTAGGAATCAGTTCTCTCTTTCCATCATGTGGGTCCTAGGGACAGAGCTCAGGAAAATGGGCTCAGCCCTAGGTCCTTTACCTGCTGAGCCATCTTGTCAACCTGAAAACCATTTCTCTAAGTACAAGTTTTTCACATGTACATCACCCACATTTCAATCAAGTCCATGCCAAAAAATAAACCAAACCAAACCAAACCAAACCAAACAAAACAAAACAAAAAAAAAACCCAAATGATGTAGAAGGGTCTTCTGTCTATGTGCTGATTTTATTGGTTAATAAAGAAACTGCCTTGGCTTTTTGATAGGACAGAATTCAGATTGGTGGAGTAGACAGAACAGGATGCTGGGAGAAAGAAGAGTCAGGCAGATGCCGTGAAGCTCCAGCCCAAGATGGACATAGGTTAGAATCTTCCTGGTAAGCCACTACCTCGTGGTGCTACACAGATTATTAGAAATGGGTTAATCAAGATGTGAGAATTAGCCAATAAGAAGCTTGAACTAATGGGCCAGGCAGTGTTTAAATGAATACGGTTTCTGTGTTATTATTTCCGGGGCTAAACTGCGGGAGCTGGGCAGGACGAAAAGCAGGCCTGCTTGCCTCATCACCACACCCAAAACCTATTTGGTCCATAATTTAAAGTATCAAGTTACTGCAAAAACAACTTACTATTGAAATTTGTTATCTGATATTGAAGTACATTTTTAAATAATGATGGTTATGTTATACATCATCTTTTTTTGTTAGTTTTTCAAGACAGTGTTCCTTTGTTTCGCCCAGACTGTCCTGGAACTAGCTGTGTAGGCTAGGCTGGCCTCGAACTCACAGACATCCACCTTCCTCTGTCTCCTGAGTGCTAGGATTAAAGGTGTGCACCAGCACTGCCCAGGTATACGTTACCTTAATGTGCATTCTCAGTGTATTTTATTCTATACATTATTCATGACCTGCTGGATTTTATGTATTGTACTATGGAAATGTTAGGAAAGATTCAAATCTGAGTAATTCATCCTTCCTTCCTTCCTTCCTTCCTTCCTTCCTTCCTTCCTTCCTTCCTTCCTTCCTTCCTCCCTCCCTCCCTCCCTCCCTCCCTCCCTCCCTTCTACCCATCTACCTACCTAAGTACCTATGTATCAGGTCTCTCTACATAGCCCTGGCTGTCCTAAATGTACTATGTAGATCAGGTTGGCCTTAAACTCAATAGAGATCTTCCTACCTTTACTCCTAAGTACTGGGATTAAAGGCTATCACACCTGCCTTGAGTGATTTTCTTATTCCAGATCAAACTGAGTTGTCAAGCAGCAGAGAAAACTTGAAACACTGCCAGTCTATACCCTGCAGCTGTGGTTCAAGAAGTTTTCTGGGAAAAAGTCTTGAAGTCAAGGTACACAGTGACTAGCCATCAGAAGTAGACAATGACCATCTGAGAGCAAGAATGGATGTCAATACTCCAATGTCACTCTCAATGGCTATGCAGTATGTAAAACCAACTGGGGAGGAAGCTCAGCAAGAAAGCCCAGAGAGCTTACTGAGAAGAAAACTGACCAGCTCAGCTGCTGTCCTCTCTTATGCTTTCCATGAGTTTGCAGAACTTCTATTTTTACTTTACAGGAACACACAAGCTTATTTCCCACTGACAAAAATGTGTCAGAGTCTAATTATGATTTAAAACTCACAGTCCAATACTACAATTCTTTTAATACCATCCTAATAAGTCTTTTTCTTTGATAATTTCTTATCAAATCCACAATATTTCAAATTTCTAAACATAAGACTTTTTACAAATAAACAACTTGATTAAAATACTTACTTTAATTTTTTCTGCCAAGGATGGTGTAATATTGATTTCTCTTTCTCCTTCATCGTACATTTGAAAAATCAGATTCTGCATTACATCCCCTGCGACCCAATTAACCTCATCCTGATGCTTGACCTGGATCGCCTTTTGTCCTTCCACACTAAATATCTGTAGTCGAGCAACGTGGCTACTGGGAAGTAATTTGATAGTCTTTTCCACAGGTGACACATTTTTACAACTCTAGAAAAGAAAAGATGAATATACTCTGAGTGACCTATGTATTCGTTTTCTCTTTTCTCTAATGGCAAATCTATGGCATGGTTTAACAATTTAGCTTCTGTAATAGAAAAGGGCATCTCATCACAGTTACACTTGTAACTCTGTAATCAGGTTTTATCATTACAAAGGCATTATAAGCCAGATGTGGTGGCACCCACCTGCAATCTCAGAACTTGGGAGGTGTGGGCAGGAGGTCAGGAGTTCAAGCCATTCTCAGCTACACAGTAAGTTCAAGGTCAGCCTGGAATATACAGGAGACCTTGCCTTTAAAACAAACAAACAAAAAAAAAGTATTATATTTTTAATAATATAAATTTTATACCGTCAGGCATAAATTGCATAGGGTACATGCTGAAAACTACTAACAAGAATGCCTTCTTTCTTGTTTTTTAGATTCATTTAAAATTATTATAAAGTCACAAGATTTAAGTTAAGTAACAGATTCAGGAAAGAAGAAATCAAGAACTTTCCATTAAACTGAAGACAAATTGCTGCCACCGAAGATACTGCAAGTATTAAGCTGTATTGAAATTTATGGTTTTTTTTTTTCAGTTAATAGTACACTGGGATAAATCAAACAACTTCTTCATAGCCAGAAGGGCTTTAGATGCCTCAAAACCTGAGCTTATCAACATACTGAGAAATTTATACTGATTACTAGCACATCAGTAGTACAGGATCCATCATAAAGAAGCGCATTAAACCATTACACCACCACTTCTTAAACTATAATACCATCAACGGCACCAAGTTATTAATTCTAAAATAACTTTAAATATTACTTAATTTGTTTTCTTTCTTGTCTATCTACAAGTATTCCTATAGATAACCATTAAGGTTATTTAAAATTTATTAGTTTATTTAAAAACTCTACATTATAAAATATTAAGCAGTGCCAGGTGGTGGTAGTGTCTATCTCTATTCCCAGCATTCGGGAGGCAGAGACAGGCAGATCTCTGTGAGATCGAGGCCAGCCTGAGCTCTAGAGTGCGTTCCAGGATAATCAAAGCCACACAGAGAGACCCTGTCTCAAAAATTAAAATAAAGTATCAAGCAATTTATTTTAAAGGCACACACGTTTACTTGACGTTCTTCCTCTCAAGGTTGCTTGATGCCTTTGAACAAGACACTAGAAACTGCATAAAAGCAGACATAACCTGCTATTTGTGTTAACTAATCTCAATTCCCCGTCTTCTAATACTGCTACATAATAACCTAAGTTCCTTTTGCTTCAAAGGCCAGATCCTTCCCATCCTCACATAACTGTGATACTTTTTGACAGTCTGCAGATATTATTGCATGCACATGTTTGCACATGCACACACATTGCCTACATTGTAAAGGAAATGCATCCTTACTATTTTTAAGATTAGCAAGGGCTGCAGCTCAGCGGAAAAGTACTTGGCAAAGACCCCTGGTTTGACTGAAGAGGGGGGGAAAGATTATAAAACCTAACAAGGCTTAAAAGAATTTGAATGAGCCAGGCGGTGGTAGTGCATGCCTAAATAATCGCAGCCATCAACAGACACAGGCAGATCTCTGTGATTTCTGAAGACAGCCTGTCTACAGAGAGAGTTCTAGGGGAAAAGAGAAGAATTAGAATGAAGGTAAGAGTTTTTGCCCCTTTACGGCTCAAGGCATTAATATTAGATATATAAGGGTCACTATATCAGTAGTACATAAATTAGTAGGTAAGTATGAGTTAACCAGCTGATTGATTCCTCTCCCACATCAACTGCTAAGAAATGTATTCACGTATCAATGTTTGTTACCTCATCTGGCAATTGTACAGACTGTTTCTAGTACCCTCCACTAGCCATGTACGCTTACAAAGTTACACTCATGCATACAAGATAAAGGTCTTCATGTCTTTCAGTGGTAGTTCAAGTAGGAATCTTTACAAAACTTTCAAAGAAACAAACAAGAATAAAACACAATGGTGTGCTTTAATGTTAAGTTAAGTTTTAAGAAACTATTTCCTGGGTTAGAGAGATGACTCAGTGGTTTAGAGCACATAGTACTTTTGTGATCCACCTGAGTTCAGCTTCATTGCCTAAGCCAGGTGGGTCACAACTGCCTAGAACTCTAGCTTTAAGGAATCCAAGGACTCTGGGTCTCTGAGCGTATCTGCTCTTACATATACTTACCCCCATATAGATATCCCCACACACATCCAATTTAAAATATACCTTTATAAAAGGAAAATATACTCACTAGTAGTTATAAACATTGTAAGAGATTCGATCAAGAAAATTATTAATACATAATAGATAATGCTAAATACTATTACACTTCACATTGTTTTTCTTAAGAGAACCAAAGTATTACACATTTAGCATCAAACAATTTTGCATAACTACTCCACGGCTGTTAAAGACTCGGCATAATACCAAGGAGAATGGTAGCTTACAGGTATCTCAATCCTAGCAGTCAGTGTCTGGTCTTTCTTAATGTTCTTAACGTGAATTGCTGACCCTGTTAGGATGCTGGTCCCAGAGCTACTACAATCCACAGTGTAGACTGGCAGGCTTGGAGCACCTAGAAACTAGAGAGAGGACAGAAAAATCATTAATGAACCAATCCATAACTACTCATTAACTGTTCAAATTCATGAATAATTTACCATAGCTTTTGGGCTGGACATTGGAAAACTCTAAGTAAAACTCAAGACACTAGAATTTTTTAATAAAAAGTAATTTTCTATGTTACATAAAATTTACCATTGAGGAAAACTAAATTCCTCAAACACTATTCTTTTTTTTTTAACTTAAAAAAAGATCACGTGTATATCTGAGTGTGGGTGTATGCGTGTGTGTGTGTGTGTGTGTGTGTGTGTGTGTGTGTGTGTGTCTAAGGAAAGAAGAGGCTATGTCCTGGAGCTGGGATTACGGAAGTTACAGCCATCTCACTGGCCCTCTTTTTTACTGTCTTGGGTTTCCTTTGTTGTAGATCTCATCCCACCTTTGTTTCTGTGTTAATCAAAAACTCTCACAGAGCTTTATCATTCTCTTTAATAAGTGAAACACTTTCTCTAAAGTCCAGGCAGGAATGTGGGGAGGTAGCTCAGTAAAGGACAACGTGAGTTTGAATCCCCAGAGACCACATCAAACTAGTCACTACAGTGCACCTCTCCAATCCCAGTGCTCCTAAAGCAGGGTCGGAGACGACAGAGACAGAGGAATTTCCTGAATCTAGCTGCCCAGCTACTCTGCCATATGCATTCAGGCACACGAAAATTGACAGAGACATGTATACGAGGGGGTAGAGGAAAGAGAAGGGAGAAAATTTATGAAACTGCTTCGATGGGCCTGGTAGTGAAAGCCTTTTATCCAAATACTCAAGAGATTAAGGCAGTAGAAACAATCATGAATTCAAGCCTTCTTGATCTACAGGGTGAGTTCAAGGCCAGCTTGAACAATTTTATGAAATCCTGTCTCAATGGTGGCGCACGCCTTTAATCCCAGCACTCGGGAGGCAGAGGCAGGCGGGTCTCTGTGAGTTCGAGACCAGCCTGGTAGGCATACACCTTTAATTGGGAGGCAGAGGCAGGTGAATCTCTGTGAGTTGGAGACCAGCCTGGCCTACAGAACAAGTTCCAGGATAGGCTTCGGAGAGAAACCCTGTCTCGAAGTAAACAAAACAACAACAATGCCCCCAACCCAAGGAAATGTTCTAAGAAATCTATGGAATACTTATTAGGACTTGACTGAATGGCAGCCACACATTTAACACCCGTATTCGGGAAGCAGAAGCAGGCAGATCTCTTGAGTTCGAAGCCAGTCTGGTCTACATAAAGAAACTCAGTCTTGAAAAAAGAAATCCAAAATAAACAATCAAACCAAAACAAATAAAAAGGACAAAAGACAGAGTCTGACTTACTTCCTTTGGTTTCAATTAAATGTTGCAATGTACACAATTAAAAAACAGAAACAACATAAAAGTTTACTATTTAAGACTTAACACTGAAGCAGCAAAAAGATAGTCATTGCCTTGCACTAGCACAAGCTCTAAGTACTCATAACTGTGCATCACAATAAGCTCACCTTGCAGTGGACAATCAGCTTCGGTTGTGCTGTTACGTTGTCTGACTCATCCACAACTTCCACCTGAAATGGGAACACTGTTCCATTCTCTATAACTAGAATTTCCGAGTCAGGTTTCACTTTTAGTCGATGAGGAGGACCTATGAGGAAATTACATAATAAAGTTCATATTCAATAGATTAAATAGACTAAGATATCTTTTGTATTAATATTTATGACCGATGAACAAAGAAAAAATACAGAACTTGATAAATTCTATCTTCCAAACATACTTAGTGTGTATGATGGAGATGTCTCAATAGCATAATTGAATGTCTGATGTCTGGGGGGAGAGGTGGTGTACATCTTTAATCCTAGCACCAAGGGGGAAGATCTCTGAGTTCAGACCAGACTGATCTACAAAGTTCTAGAATAGCTAGGACTACACAGAGAAATACTATCTTGCAAAAAAAATAAAATAAAGGAGATGTCTAGGTTAGGCATGCAAGCTATAGACACTGATTAGCTCATGCTAGAAACGTCCTAAACAGTCCTGAGAAACCTTGAAAATATTAGGGGGGAAAGTATTCAAGAAGCAAAATAAGTTTACTAAAAAATACTGTTTATTTATCATCTTTAGCTGTATACAGTGAATGACTGCTGGCTCCAGCACAGGAAATAACATGCTGAGTCCGGGTCCAGCATGATGGTACAATCCTGTAATCTTAGCATCTAAGAGCTGCAGACTAGCATTGGGCTATGTTATAAACAAACACCTGGTGATTAAGCAATTACATAAGCAGGTAAGTATACTGCTCACTGTCTTTGATATCATGAACAAGCTATATCATACATTTCTTATAAGGTTAACAAGATGGATCTATACTTCAACAACAAACTATTATGTACAATCCTTAATACTTGAGAATTCAATTTATGTTAAATACTGTTAATAAAAGTATACAAAACAGTTACTAGACACAATTATTTTAGTTTATAATATTGGTTAACAGTGACTATTTAATAACTGTCAACTACAATGTCATGTTTTAAGTCAACACTGCTATGTGCATTATACAGAACACAAGGTTCTATCACTTCCATTTTATACAAATGGAACAGAAAATATTTAATCAAAGAAACACATAAAAAATATTCAATATAAAGAGATGTGCTGGACCCAAGGTCAGAAAGTGGCAAGGTCAAGCTTAAATCCTGGTTTGTGAAGAGGTTTCTTTCTCTCCTACTGCAATACTGTGCTATTTTCTAATTTGTTATTTCTATGAAATTAAAAAGCACCAAAAAACATACCTAACTAATGAGATTTCTACAAGTCAATTCATTTGGTTTAGCTTACTTCTAAAAGCATACATATTTACTACTCTAAATGAACTTTATTTCCCCTTGGTTGTACTAGCTTTCACTTCTTTATCAATTTATGACTGTGTAAATCCTGCAAGAACTTCAAATTGTAAATGCAAATAAGTCATTGTTTCCTTCTGCTGTCATCCAGGACAAATGAACATCCATGGGCAAGCTGTTATAGCCAAGGTTTCTAAGGATCATAACTAAAACTTGCATGCCAACTGTTCCTTGGCCTTTGTTTAGGATCAAGTATAAAACACTCAATAAACATAACCCTAAGCATCACAAATACTGGCAGGTCTCACTCTGCACAGGACAGTGTTAAAGAAAGCTCATATGTAACCAGTACTGTGTTCTCTCTTCAACGAGTGCACAACCAAGCAGAGTGAGGACTGCATTTGATCTCATTCTACAGCTACAACCCTACGAGAGCAGGTAACATTCCAATGATAGCGTGAAAGAGCAGCCAGACCAAGTTTACCTATACTGAAACCCAAATGGCCTGATTCTTTTTGGATCCTTAAATTAAACAGCAAATTCCAGCCTATGTAAGTTGAATACAATTTCATTGTCCCAAGATGAATTCTTATCAAATTAACAAGGACCTATAATTCTTAAAACATGAATGTTATAGCAGTAAGACTGATATAGGAGTTTAAACCTAAGTCTAATAAGCTTATCTCTAGATGTTTCCTAATAGACTGTACTTAAAAAATTTCCCCAAGACTGAGTTATGTTTAGTAACTCTAAATGTATTTTTGAGACTTATACTGGAGCTTGGGGTGTAGCTCCACTGATTAGGTTATTTGCCTTGAACATAGGCCTTAGTTCACTATATATGCCACATAAACCAGGCAGGTTTATGTGTTACATGTCTAACTTTGGAGGTTGAGGTAGGAGGATCGTAAGCTCTAGGTCATCCATCCTTAGTTGGTTATCTATAGAGTCTCTGAGGTCGCCTGGTCTAGACTGTCTCAATTTTTTTTTAAGATACAGAGACTTGGAGGGATTAATAATCTCAAACATCAAACTGCATAAAAGCATCACTATACTTTTATCATAATGCCATTTCTTCTTTGTTTGTATTTTTGACAAAATCTCATTATTGCAGCCCAGGATAGTATCAAAATTGCAATCCATTTCTGGGGGAACTGTCACCCCTGACTGCTGCAGGCACAGCATCCATGTGCACATGCTACCCCCATATACATAATTAAATTGTACTCTTTTACTGTCCAACTTCCTATATTCTGGCCATTCACCACCACAGCAACCTAAGAATATTTAAAAAGTTAAAATAATATTACCAGGTAGCAATCTAATTTTCAAAATCTGTGAATCTTCTTTTAAGCCCGGAATAATAACCTTCAGATTAAAATTCTGTTGAAAAAAGACAGCAAAAATTAAACCTAAATTTTAAGTAGCTTACCATTTCAATTCTGATTGTTTGCTTTCTAATTTCCTTATCATTGTATAAATTTACTCATAATTTAGTCTCCAAAATTATTACAAATATTTAAAAATCCCAGGAGGAAAAAAAAACTCCTCAAACGGTGTACCTCAGGTAATTATCAGAATCAGAAGGGTTTTATAAAGATGTAAAGCAAGGGTAGAAAGACAGGTCAGTGGTGAACAGCACTTGCTGCTCTTGCAAGGGACCCAAGGTCAGGTATCAGCATCCAATTCCACTACAACTCCAGTTCCAGGGGATCCAATTAGCTCTTCTGGTCTCCAGACACCAGGCACTCATGACATGCACATACGTACACGCAGGCAAAGCAGTCATACATGAGGTGCACATACGCACACGCAGGCAAAGCAGTCATAAAGATCACACGGAAAACAAAAAAATATTTTTTAAGTGAAACAAGGAGTAGGAAAAAAACGGATTGAACTCTGAACAGAAAGGTAATAGTAACTAAAGGGATCTAAGTAAAAGACATTTAGCATATGGGCATGGATCTAAACAGAGCTCCCTAAAAGAAGAAATAAAATTGGCTAAGTAGTAGAAAATGTTCACCATCCCTACCAATTAGGGAGATGCATATCAAAACAACTTTGAGATTTCATCTTATCTCTATCAGAATGGCAAAGAGTAATGGAACAACCTCGGACAATAAATGCTGAAAGGGATGTGGAGAAAAGGGAACTTTCAATCATGGTCCATCTACCCTGGAAACCAGTGTGAAGAATCCTCAAGAAGCTAAAAATAAATACTCCATATGAGTCAGGTATAGGACTCAACATCATACTCCATGAATACTTACTCAGCCATGTCCATTGCTGTTCTCTTTAAATCCTTACTGCTCAAGACACCATGCACTTCCAACACTGAGCTGGCTCTGATTTGAAAGCTTCCTCCCTTGAGGACTAGATTTCATGGTATCAGAGGGTACCATGCAAGTTTTAATACTCCTACGAAGCTATGATGCCTATCATCTGCATTGTGATCATCCCGGTGCAATGTCCTTAAAGGTTCAACAGTGGCATGCATAATTTGTTGATAAACAACAGCCTTCTATTTAGACTTAAAGCTTACTCAAGAAAAGGGAAACCATGTCTGGTATCAGAAACCTATCCAACTATTCTAGGTTAGTAAGGTCATAGATCTTGGAGAATCTACAACCACTAAGTAGAGTTACTCAGTAAAGTTTACTAAGTAAAGTTAGTTAGCCAGCATAATTCCTAACAACACTCTAAATACATATCCTTACACCTACAGCTAAATGTAGCCCCACATCTTGTTGCATCAAAAAAAATCTCTTTTCATCATAGACAGGTCATTACAGAAAACCAAGACCAATCAAAAAGCACAGAACAAGAGATCACGCGGTGACCAGAAAGCACACAGAAAAATAGGTTTAAAAAATTCACAAGAATTTGAGAGCGAGCAGGGAGTGGGGACACGGGAGGGACTGAAAGGAGGAAAAGGCTGTAATAACATTTCAATGTAACAAAGTTAAAAAAAAAAACTACATCTAAAAACCTCTGAATGGGATGGAATATTCTTGCCTGGATTTTGAACAGAAACATAACAGTAACTGGAGACATCTAAATAAAGTCTAGTTTTCTCACTAGTACTGCCCTAATGTTTCTTAGTGTGTATAAATAAATATATGTGGCTCTGAGATGTTAACATGGAAACTCTGTGAGCTTATGAGCCAGGCGGTGGTGACACAGGCCTATTATCCCAACACTGGAGAGGCAGAGGCAGGTGGACTCTTATTTCAAGGCCAGTCCGGTCTACAGAGCGAGATCCAAGACAGCTAGGGCTAATACACAGAGAAATCCTGCCTCAAAAAAAAGAGAGAGACAGAGAGAGAGAATGAATTTGTAAGGTCTTGTTATCTTTAAACCCTTCTATAAATTTAATTATTTTAAGGTAAACTGAGAATCTAGAAAGCATTTTAAAGTTCATCTAACATTTAAAATTTGACCCAAATCTCAAACAAGAAAGATGCATATGTAAAACCTGATAATTTGATAGTATGAAACAAGAGTGTACAACTTAAGTAACACCTGAAATGTTTCCTATTACACACTAGAGAGATGGTTAAGAGCACTGGCCGCTCTACTTGAGAATCTCGCTTTGAATCCCAGCACCCACATGGCAGCTCATAACTTTTAACTCCAGTTCCCAAGGGCCCTGATCCTTCTTATGACCTCCTCAGGCACCAGGCACACACATGGTACAGACTTACATACAGACTAAACACCTCCGCACAACATAAAAATATTTGAATTAGAAGCATTTCGAATTTTGGAGCATCTCTATAAACAAAGGTATCCGAGTAATGAAGCAAGTCTAAACATGAAATTCATCTATTTTCTGCCTTAAATATATCATCTTCAATCAACTTCTCTACAGCAATTCTGGCGTGCCCATTTTGACTGACATTTATCAAAGAAGGTTTAGACTTGTTACCTGTGTCATCATGTTAATATTCAAAACATTTCAGATCGGAGCTACTCTAGCTGAACTGTCTGAAGAAAGCAGATGTTCCTCTCTTCTTTGGGCTGGTGCTTTTAAACCCAGTGCCTTTCAAGCGCTCTATCACAGACCCAGGCCCCAGGAAGTTCTAATTTAAACATAACATTGAGAGGACATACCTGTATCTTTCTTAACCATAGACATACCTGCTAAATACTTCCCTGTTAATTATCAAAACATGTCAAAATAGTCAGCTACAGTCTCACTGATTTAAAATTGTAGTTTCTGTTCTAAGAAAAATAAAAGAATAGAAGGGAGAAAAACTGGAATACTACCAGAAATGCTGAATAAACAGTTCTGAATGAAGAAGACAGCTAGAAAACATTTAACTCGAGGATGCTGAAATGACTACAGCCGTACAAGTGACATTGTCACACTGCTCTGAGGTAACATAGCATTGACGAATTTCTAACAACTCGGAATTACTATGATCTTGTTTACAAAATACAAAACAAAAGAAAATAAACCCAGGTCAGTCAACAATCAATTTCCAATTTACCATAATAGGAAACAAATAATAAGTATTGTAACATTTATGTATAAAGCTTACCTTGCCTTGACAAGAGTTAACCAGACCTTTAGCTACAACACCTTGAATTACACAATTTGGGCCTCTGGTTATTTCTTCATAATGTAAAGACAGACCACTGGAAAAAAAAAGATTATTTATAAATCCCTCTGAGTTCTCTACAAACGAGGCTGCAAATGTGCTACAGGCATGTTTAATTCATCTTTCTAATAAAATTTCTAATTTAATTTAAATAAGAAGTAAAGAGAAGAAAATTTGGGCTTGGAGAGATGGCTCAGCGTTTAAGAGCACTTGGCAGCTCTTCCAAAGGCCTGGGGTTCAGTTCCCAGTACCCACATGGCAGCTCTGTCTGTAACTCCAGTTCCAGGATCCAGTGCCTTCATACAGACATGTGTGCAGGCAAAACACCAATGCACATAAAATAAATGAATAAAATGAAAAAAATTAAAAAAACAGAAGAAAATTCCTAAAAGTGTCTTTCCCCCCTTGAGTCAAGAATTCCATATATAGCCAAGTTTGCCTCAAATTCATAATCCTCCCACCTCAGCATCCCTAGTACTAAGATTAGAGATGTGTGCTGCTCTAATTAGCTACAAATATTCTATAATAGAAAAACATATGACCAAGTAAGTATAAGTGACACTAATGGGATAAAAACTGAAAATAATGTGACAGACTGATAAGATAAAAACCACACATGTTGAGTTGGTCAAGACACAAGAAATAAGGCAAGTTACATGGCCAACAAAAGTCTGATGTAATATCTCACCTGTCACTGTACAAACACAGGGATAACTGCTGATTATTCTTTACTTCACTGTAACAGAATCTCCACAGAAGTAGTCTTATATAATTAGCCTTCTTCACTATGCATTTAGCACAATTCTTAGTTAAGGGAGCCACCTTAGGGTTGGCAAGAGACTTGAACCAAGGAGATGTCCCCTGTTACTTCCTTGGGCAGCTGAGGATAGGGAACCTGAAATGACCCTATCCTACAGCAATACTGACGAATATCTTGCATATCACCATAGAACCTTCATCTGGTGATGGATGGAGATAGAGACAGAGACCCACACTGGAGCACTG
>NW_004949118.1:402297-403741 GCF_000317375.1 Microtus ochrogaster | reverse complement strand
AAATAAATAAATAAATAAATAAATAAGAATGCCATAAATCTATTTTAAAGCAACAACAACCAAAAACCCCACAAAAGGGCAGATACAAACAACAAGTATACCCTGCATGAGAAACCGAGAAACCCTCCTTGCAACTACCCCTGGAATCTACCTTAATTTCCTTTCATTAGGCTTGTCCATAAAAGTTAGAGTTGGTAAGAATATCAAATACAAGCCTTGACTGTGGATCAACCCTCACTGTGGATACAATAAGAAAGAATATAAAGGTAGAGCCGCGTGGTGGTGGCGCACGCCTTTAATCCCAGCACTCAGGAGGCAGAGGCAGGCAGATCTTTAAGAATTTAAGACTAGCCTCATCAACAGAGTGAGTGCCAGGACAGGCTCCAAAGCTACACAGAGAAACCCTGTCTCAAAAAACAAAACAAAAATCAAAAGCGAAAAGAATACAAAGGTAGACCACACTATATCCCTTAGCAGAGAAACCCTCCAGTACACCAGGCTCACAGGGTGTACTCACGGAATCCTCACTCTTTTCTATGCACGTCTTTCCCACAGTAAAATTTTAGGCAGTATCTGCTACCTAGTAAGCAGAACGGCGTCAGAAGTCTCACTAACAAAGTGGCTTTCATGCTGCTGTAAACTTGTTACTATAGATCCTGAATACCTTTTCTATCGCAGTGTGCAAGTAATGCCTAGGTTAGCTACGAAGCCCAGGGAAAGAAAGAGAAAAGGTACATCAAGGAAAGAAAAAGCTCATTCTTCTCAAGCACAGAATTCAAGGGCTTATAGGTATTTTCCGGACAGTAAGATTTAACAACAAAGACCTTAAGAGTCTTTGATTTTATAATCGAGTAGCACTATTTCATTTCAATTCATTCTAACAAAGTGTTCCAATAAACAAAATAACGAGGCTTGTTCTACACAGAGAAAAAGATAAAGAAGGGAAAAAAGCAAATCAGCAATTTAAAATTTATTGTTTGTGTGTATATATGTGTGTATGCCTGCAGTCCACGGTGTAAATGCAAACCATGGGGTGTGTGTGTGTGTGTGTGTGTGTGTGTGTGTGTGTGTGTGTGTGTGTAGGTCAGAGGCTAGCTCCTTCTACCATGTGGATCCCAGTGATTAATGCACACCTTCAGGATGGGTGGCAATAATCTTACCCACTGAGCAACCATGATGGTCCAGACTGATCACTTTAAGTCCTTTGGTCTGGAGAATGACTCAATAATTAAGCCATGTACTGCTCTTACAGATGGCCAGATGTCAGATGCAGCATCCACAAGGGGCCAGCTCACAGCCCCAGACCCAGCTCAACGGGAACCTGAAGCTCTGCTGTCCTTGAGCATCTGCACTCACGTGCACACGTGTCCTCTGCTGTCCTGAGCATCTGCACTCACACACTCACGTGTCCTCTGCTGTCCTGAGCATCTGCACTCACACACTC
>NW_004949118.1:383249-402070 GCF_000317375.1 Microtus ochrogaster | reverse complement strand
GTGTCCTCTGCTGTCCTTGAGCATCTGCACTCACACACTCACGTGCACACGTGTCCTCTGCTGTCCTGAGCATCTGCACTCACGTGTACACGTGCCCAACGCACACAGAATTAAAAATGAGATAAAAGCTTTTTTAAAAAGTAACTTTTCTTATAAAGTAATGGCAGGGCACCAGGACAGTAACTGATTAGTAAACAGCAAGTTATT
Organism: Microtus ochrogaster; assembly: GCF_000317375.1. Classification (NCBI taxonomy): domain Eukaryota; kingdom Metazoa; phylum Chordata; class Mammalia; order Rodentia; family Cricetidae; genus Microtus; species Microtus ochrogaster. Next base: position 401,863 of record NW_004949118.1, on the reverse strand, counting down.
TCATAGTACCCAGAGGTTCAGGAGTTAAGACAGAAAGCACTTCAGTAATGTGCCAAGTGGGCCTCCCATCTGAACTATCTATTATCTCATTCTGAGGTGTTAGGAGTTCAGATTAACAACTTAGTTTTACCTTGGTTACTAGAGTTTTAGCAGAAGTGACTCCTTTTGATTCTATTCTAGTCTGTTGGGGACTACTGCAGAAGCCTACTCTAAAACAATGGCATCTTGCTACATATTTAACAAAATCAACATTAACAATGCAGAGTGGCATACAAAATAGCTCTTAATCATGTGCCATGTATTCTATAGTTTTGCTGGCTCTTGAAATCCCCTAATATATAAAAGAAAAACTTTTACTACTAAAGCAAATACAAATAAAACGTGGAATGTAAGAAGGGACAAAGACAACAGAACCCAGGCCAATGAAAAATCAATTCATAGTTGCAACAAAGCTGAAGCCTAAAACAGCTGTGAAAAAAGTTGGAAATCAAAATGTGTCGCAGATACTACTCAGAAGCTGATAATGCCAGCAGATTCAGAGAAATGGGCAGAAGAGAGAAAAGGCATACAGGGGATAGGAGGGAATGGTGGATATTTAAATCCCAGAATTCCTCTCTCCAACACTAACATGTATGTTAAAGTTTATATTTGAACAGATTAAAGCAAAAGATCATTGAATTAGAGGCAGAAGCCAAAAAAAACAAAAAATTAAGAACGATAACACTGAATGAAAACCTCCTCATCCTCCATTCCTACCCTGGTCCTCTTGTTCCTTGACTAGTTAGGAACCAAACTATTAGCTCCTGTAAGAAAAAGACTGAAAAATTAATCGTTGAGGAAACAGGGCTGCACCGCCCACCAGAGACCCACCCTCCCAAGTCTGCATCCAAGTCACAATCAGATTCCTCGGGTCCACACTGATTCTCAAGGTGGACAAGTGCTTACCCAGCAGACAGGAAGCCATTGGTAGAAGATAACAAATGCAAAGGCTTCCACTTGCTCCCCCAGGTCTGATGTTAAGATCAATCTTCACATGATTTCCCACCACACCTTTGGTTACCAAGCTATAAGTGTCTCCTCACTGTTGTGCAGGTCACAGACCTTCTGGTGTATATTCTACAGAGTGCTGGGTTGTGTGTGCCTAGGCATTCTATTTCACCTTTGTCCACAGTTCCATGAGGGGATTCTACCCTTCCCACTGTCACCTAACTCCGTAAGTTAGGGGTGTTTATTTCTTTGTCCATCACTTTTGGATTTCTTTTGCTCTGTCAAGCTCTTTACTGTACTTCAATGCCTTTCCATTGTACCCAGCTCTTCCTAGAGTCCAGCACTTCATGTTTTGTTTTAAACATTCAGAGAACCATTAAAGTGATGGTTACCTCTAATCCATCATCTCCAACAAAATCATATGAAAGGCATCAATTGAATGGTTTGTATTCATTCAGCTATTAAAATAGAACAATAACAACCAAAGAGTAAGATATTTCCTTCTGGTTTTGCAAACTTCCTGAGCAGGTTGCCTGTGATCACATGGTGGCTTATCATTTATTCAATAATAGAACTTTTCTTTTACATTTATCTTTGTTTTCTGGACTGGGAAATAGGATTTGGGCACAATTCTCTTTCCTGAACATCCAATACAGAAGAGAGAATAAAGAAACCTCAGAGATGAAAGTGGAAGAAAAATGAGAGAACAATTATAAAATTAAAGAAACAATCAACTAGGCATGGTAGTGTATACCTGAAATCCTAACACTTAGGAGGCAGATATGTAGGAGGATTGTCCCAAGTTCAAGACCCGCCTGATCTACATAGTGAGTTCCAGGTCAGTCAGGACCATATAACAAGACTGTTTCAATAATCCAAAAACAAAACAAAAAAGCAATGTCTTCCACGTTCAAACACAAGCTCAGTTATCTGGGTCTTGGGATGGAACTGAGGTCCTTGGGCTTCCAAGACAAGCAGTCTACTGACTCAACTATCCTTCAGGCCTCAGCTGCAGTCCCTAAGCAAACAATAGCAACTAGCAGACAGCATGCCACACTTGAAAAAAGAAAATGGAATAAAACGCAATGACTTCAGCAGTCAATTCAAAATAAACTTCTGCGAAATAATTTGCACATGATATTGTAATTGCAGAGGATGGTTTGGAGCCAAATAAATCACTAGGAGTCATAAAATTCATTTAAAACATTAATGCCAATGCTAACCCTACATAATTTACACAAAAAGAGTAAATACTTAGCAAAAACACAAATACAAATAAATCCTTGAATTACCTTGCTTCAAGAACTGGCTGAATATCAGATGATAGCTGGGTTGTGTGACCGAATTCATCCTGTAACTCCAAAGGAATACTGAATGGAACGCCAACACGAAAAGGGGAATCCAGAAGACCAAATGAAAACTTCTCTGGCTTGCCCTCTTTACCAAAAACAAAAGGGGAAAGTATTGAGAAATTTTATTGGGACATCATAAACAGACTCAGACATTTACTGGAAATGACAACTCCAATGAAGATGGCGTTTAAATCTGTGCAGAACTGCGAAGACGGCTCAGCAGTTAAAACACCTGCGCTGCTCTTGCAGAACACCTAAGTCTGGTTCCCAGCACTACTGTCAAGTGACTCACAATGCCTATAGCTGCAGCTCCAGGATATCTGATGCCTTCTTCTGGCCTCTGTGGGCACTTGTACACATACCCACACACTGATATAAAATTAAAAACAAAACTTAAAATCTGTGTAGATTTAACTATTTCAACAACCAACACACGGAAATAAGTATAAAATTTTATCTCACAACATATGTAAACAAAAATTCAAGGGGTAGATATCAAAGTGTTTCTTTTATTTCCTTTTATTCTTATTACTATCATGGAAACAGTCTTACTATGTAGGCTAGGCACACCAGGCTGCCTTTAAACTTGTTGCGATCCTCCAATCTAACTGCCAAGGGATAGATTATAGGTGTGCACCATCATGCCAAATCTAAAATAGGTTTTAATCAAATTGTTAGAATGAAGAATGCTTATGCCCTTAATTTATTTTTATTTATTTATTTGGTTTATTGAGACAGGGTTTCTCTGTAGTTTTGGAGCCTGTCCTGGAACTAGCTCTTGTAGACCAGGCTGGGCTCAACTCACAAAAGATCTGGCTGCCTCTGCCTCCCAAGTGCTGGGATTAAAGGCGTGTGCCACCACTCCCCAGTTTTGCTTATGCCCTTAATTGAAAACTTCAAATTTCTCAAAATGGATTTGATGAGCTTACAACAAGGTACATACATGAAAATAATTATAACACAAGTAATAAGGAATTCAAAGGCAAGAAAAGAATTACCTATTCTCATAGTCTCATTTATTTACTGTGTATACATACAATTTCTTGTGTGCACATATTCACACAGTATTAGGAACCAATTCAGCCATATATGTGCTCTCTCTGAGCTTACCGTCTACCTAGGAGTGTGATCTCTAATCTACTAATCTTGACTATTCCTTGGAACTTATGGAATGAAAGTGTTTAAGAGTCCACCCTTAAACACGCCAAATCAGAAACTCTGTGAACAGTCATGCCTACTGACAGAGATATTCAGGAAGGAAGTTGCCTGAGCTACAGAGTAAGCTCAAGGCTCACCTAGGTGCCTTATTGAGATCCTGTCTAAAAATAAAAATGACTGGGGCTATCCCTCTGGCAAGGGCTTGTCTACCATACATGAGGCCCTAGGTCCAATCCCTAGTAAAAGTAAACATACACCAAGACATTTTTGGAGAGACATTCAGCAGGCTGTGCTTGAATAAGTCCTTTGAGGTAGTTCACTTACAAACTCAAGTTGAGAAGCACAAATTCAAACTGATAAACACTGTAAATGAACAAGCTTTCAGATGACGTACATGGATGAGAAGGAACACACACCTTAACAGTTAGAGAAACTGCTTAACCACTAATTTTATTATGTAAATGTTGAAGCTAAAAGGAATAAGCTCGTGGGAAATGAATCCTCAGTCTACTGCTGAGTGTTCTATCCACAGTTTTTGAGAATTCTTGGTATCAAATGTACAGAAGAAACTAGCACATTTAAACAAACAAAAAAGCTTTTATTAGTCAAAAATTGGAACAATATAAATGTTTCAACAGGAAACTAAAATATAATAAATCTACACCATGAAGCAGATTTCTAGAACAAGAATTATTTTTTAGGAAATAAAACCTTGGGGCTGGAGAGATGGCTCAGTGGTTAAAAGCACTGGTGGAGGATCCAAATCCAATTCCAAGCAGTTCACAAACATATGTAACTCCAGATCTAGGGATTCAGGTTTATTGTGGCCTCCATAGGCACGAGACACAAATACAGTGCACAGAAACATTAATACATGAAGCCTTCTAGTGGTCCTTCTGACTAAAAAAGACATGCAGCTCCAATTTCTCCAAAAACTACAACGACCACCACCACCACAACAACAAAAAAAACAAAGAAAATAAACGGACAACAAGAGCAACAGTGAATAAATGAGACCTCCTGAAACCAAGAAGCTTCTGTAAAGCAAAGGACACTGTCATTAAGACAAAAAGGCATCCTACTGAATGGGAGAAGATCTTCACCAACCCTGCACCAGACAAAGGTCTGATCTCCAAAATATATAAAGAACTCAAGAAACTGGACATGAAAATTCTAATTAACCCAATTAAAAAATGGGGTACTGAACTAAAAAGAGAATTCTCAGCAGACAAAGTTCAAATGGCCAAAAGACACTTAAGGTCATGTTCAACCTCCTTAGCAATCAGGGAAATGCAAATCAAAACAACTTTGAGATACCATCTTACACCTGTCAGAATGGCTAAAATCAAAAATACCAATGACAGCCTTTGCTGGAGAGGATGTGGAGTAAGAACACTCATGATGGAGGAAAGTCATTGGTTAATTAAATAAAGAAGCTGCTTGCCCTGATAGGTTAAAACATAGATGGGAGGAGTAAACAGAGCAGAATGCTGGGAGGAAGAGGAAGTGAGGTCAGACTCGACAGCTCTCCTCTCGGGGGCAGATGCCTCAGAGAGACACGATGCTCCACTCTTGCGGGCAGAGGCGAGAGCTCTGCTCTCTGAGGCACATGCGATGAAGCTCCGACCCAGGATGGACGTAGGCTAGAATCTTCCCGGTAAGACCGGTGCTACACAGATGATAAGAAATGGGCTAGTCCGGGTGCGAGAGTTAGCCTAGAAGAGGCTAGATAGATGGGCCAAGCAGTGCTTAAAAGAATACAGTGTCCGTGTAATTATTTCGGGGCATAAGCTAGCCAAGCGGCTGGGGTGCTGGGGACGCTGCGCCGCCGCTCCTATTACTACACACTCATCTATTGCTGGTGGGAATGCAAACTTGTGCAACCACTTTGGAAATCAGTGTGGCGGTTTCTCAGGAAATTGGTAATCAATCTACCTCAGGATCCAGCAATACCACTCTTGGGAATATACCCAAGAGGTGCCCAATCATACTACAAAAGCATCTGTTCAACTATGTTCATATCAGCATTATTTGTAATTGCCAGATCCTGGAAACAACCTAGATGCCCCTCAATGGAAGAATGGATAAAGAAAGTGTGGAATATGTACGCATTGGAGTACTACTCAGAGGTAAAAAATAATGACATTTTGAATTTTGCATGCAAATGGATGGAAATAGAAAACATTATCCTGAGTGAGATAACCCAGACCAAAAAGGTGAATATGGTATGTACTCACTCATTAGTGAACTCAAGCCATAAACAAAGGACATTAAGCCTATAGTTCACAAGCTTAGAGAAGCCAAATAACAAGGTGAATCCAAAGAAAAACATATATAGATCCTCCTGGAAAATGGAAGGAAACAAGATTGCCAGGCAAAAGTTGGGAGCCTGGGGGTAGGGGTAGGTGGATGGGGGGAAGGGGAGGAGGAGGGAGAAAGGAAAGACTGGAGAGAGCTTGGGGGAATGGGAGGGTGGAGATGGAGGAAGGGCAGATATAGGAGCAGGGAAGAAGATATCTACATTAAGGGAGCCATTATAGGGTTGACAAGAGACTTGGCTCTTGAGGGAATCCCAGGTGTCCACGGGGATGTCCCCAGCTAGGTCCTTGGGCAGCCAGAGGGTGCCTGAACTGGCTTTGCCCCACTATCACACTGATGTTTATCTCGAATATCACCATAGAATCTTCATCTGGCTGGAGATAGAGACAGAGACCCTCATCAGAGCAACAGACTGAGCTCCCAAGGTCCAGTTGAAGAGCAGAAGGAAAGAGAAGATGAGCAAGGAAGTCTGGACCGTGAGGGATTGGTCAACCCACTGAGACAGTGTGCCTGTTCTAATGGGAGCTCACCAAAGCCAGCTGGACTGGGACTGAATGAGCATGCGATCAAACCAAAATCTCTGAACGTGGCTGACAATGGGGGCTGACTGAGAAGCCATTGATAAAGGCACTGGGACTTGTTTCTACTGCATGTACTGGTTTTTTGGGACCCTAATCTATTTGGATGCAAAGCTTCCTAGTCCTGGATGTAGGGGGGAGGACCTTGGACTTCCCACAGGGAAGGGTTCCCTGCCTCTCTTAAGGACGGAGGGGGAGAGAAGAGGGTAAGTGGGGGAGCGGGAGGAGAATGGGAGGAGGGGAGGAAGTGTAAATTTTTGAATGGAAAAATTAAAAAAATAAAATAAAACCATAGTAATGATGCTATAGATTTGTAGGAGACCTAAATCTACAAAACAACAAACAACACAATGGGAAGATCTGTTGAAACTGGCTTCAGTTCTCGGAATCACCATTCCTCCACACAGAGAGCCCCCAACACGACACAGAGGCCTATTCTCCAGAGAACAAAAGAGGTAGGTCTAAGGAAGGAGAGACCCAGCACTAGGAAAGGATGCACAGTTCACTGAAAACTGAGGAACCAGCTGGAGAATGACGTACATAGCAGGGCAGACCTCTCTCCTCTCAGTGGTCTTTGCAGCCTGACTTTCTTCCCACTGGGTGCCAGGCTATAACCTTCCTTAGCATAAGACAGGAAGGTCCCACCCTGGAGAATCTCAACAGCCAAAACGCAAAAACCTAAAACTCTCACAATGTAATTAAAATGTAATTAACATGTTTTTTATATTTTATTTTGTAGTTTAAGCAGTATGACATGGAAGATAAACACAGCAAATAGACAAGCACACAAAGCAGCTGGTGTGAGACAGACTATGAACAAGGAAGCACACTATCAAGAAAAAAAAACAAAAACCTGCGAACAAGATACTCAGTCCATGAAGTGGAAATATAATGCTTTAAAAAGGGAATAACACAGAATGATACAGCAAGGTGGGAAAATTCAATATAAAGAAATGTTAAAGCAATCTCAAGTAAAATAAATAGAAATAAGGAATGTAAAGGAGAAAAAAATTAATTAGAATACCAGTCCGGAGACTGAGTATTTTCATATCAGATATTTAAAAAGCTAAAAATTCAAGTATTTTAAGAAAAATGCCTAGAAAATAAAATTTGTTTCAAAACTAAAAAGGTTATGAGTACACAGCAGCTGATGAAAATGATTTTATAATCATGAAACTTGGAATTTTAGAAACTGAGGGGAAAAAATTCCCCAAACAGCTGAAATCATCCAAAGGGTTAAGAATCAGACTAGTTGTAAACGACATAAAGTAAAAAACTAACTAAAATTTTTAAATGACATCTTCATAATTAAGAAAGAACATAAATGACTAGGTACTTTTATAGCCATTTAAAAACCATGATGTTTACTCCATTATGTATCTTTTACTGAATTATACAAAGCCCTGCCCCCACCCTGATTTAAAAGGTACCACCAGGAGATGGAATTATACATATAGTAAATTATACATTCACTCACCTTTAATAGAAAATTTTATTGCTTTAGAAGGTAGCGATCTTCCTGCATAGGTATCTGCATTACTTTCATTCAATACCACTTGTAATTTCAATGTATAATTACCCAGTTTCTGGATATTTTCTAGATAAATTAAGAAGAGATTAAATATCATATCAACATATACTGAATCATATATAATTTTCTTTCCCAAGGATATACCTAGCCTGTTCTCAAATCAGTACACTCCAGCAGCTCTCCTGCTGAGCTCCTGAAGAAGTTCTACCAGAGGTGAAGTACCATGCATGGTGTGTACTGTTTACACAGGTGATGGGGATCAAACCCAGGACCTCAGCCATGATAGGCAGGCACCGGAGGGGCTGGAAAGATGCTCAGCAGTGAGCATCACTTGTTGCTCTAACAGAAGGACCGGGTTTGGTTCACAGTCATCCATAACTTCAGTTTCAAGCATCTGATGCTGCCTTCTGATCTCCACTAGCACGAGGCAAGCACACTGTGTATATATATATACACACATACATGCAGGCAAAACACTCATACACATAAAATAAAAATTTGAAACCAAAATAAGTAAAAAAAATAAAAATAATTGAAATTAAGAGTAACTCACCCATTTTTTTAAACCAATAAGGCCATTTTCCTCCATGCTGACTGATATGTGAAATGATTTCTTTGTTTCCACTTGAAGCTTGATAAAGGAAAATAGAAATACTGCCTTGAGAAACTGAGTATAAAATGAAAATATGTGTTGCAATAGATCACATGCAGTTCCTTTTTTTTTTTTCCAAGACAGGATTTTTCTTGTAGCTTTGGAGCCTGTCCTGGAACTCACTCTGTAGACCAGGCTGTCCTCAAACTCACAGAGATGTACCTGCCTCTGCCTCCTGAGTGCTGGGGTTAAAGGCGTGCACCCCCACTGCCGGCAAATGCAGTTATTTATATTTGCTATACACATCATAAAACTGTTCTGAAGCTTCAAACTATTCAATACTATGTATGCAAATAAGGAAAAACAATGAAAGTTTATTTAGCTCATTGCAATGCTTTCACTTGGAGGCTAAAGTGATGGACTAGAAGGCAGTACCCCAAAAGTAAGATATACAGTCCAGAAGTAGCACAGGTGAATCATATGGCTTCTACTTTCAGCTTTTTAAAAAACTTCCATACTTACTGTCATAGTATGTGTGCTAATTTATAATCCCAATAGTGAATAAGGGTTCCTTCTCCACATCCTCACCAGCATAAATGGTACAGGTTTTCTTGATAATAGCCATTTTGCCAAAATTTACATTTTGCTGGAAGCTAAGAGTGTTGAACACTTTAAAATAGTTATTGGCCAAAACCTCCTGTTGGCCTGCGAAGGCACCTGAATGCCCAAGAACATATTCCCTTAGACACACAGTTACATAAGCAAAAGTGAAATACTTAAAAAATAATATAATTTGGTTATCAATATGCTGAAAATACCTTTTACTAGGTTGAGATATGTTCTTTCTATTTTGGGTTTCTTCAGGGCTTTTTGTTTTGTTTTGTTTTTCGAGACAGGGTTTCTCTGTGGTTTTGGAGCCTATCCTGGAACTAGCTCTTGTAGACCAGGCTGGTCTCGAACTCACAGAGATCCGCCTGCCTCTGCCTCCCGAGTGCTGGGATTAAAGGTGTGTGCCACCACCGCCCGGCCAGGGCTTTTTTTTTTAAATCATAAAATGGTATTAGATTCTGTCAATAGCCTTTTGTGCATCTTTTGAAATTATCATCTAATTTCTACTTATATCGACTTATGTGATATATTAAATTAATATGTTGAACGATTTCATTACCACTGGATTAAAATCTACTTGATCATGATGGTCTTTTTATGTTTTCTTAAGTCTAGCCAACAAAAATTCTGTTGAGAATTTTTACATCTATGACCATTAGGGAGATAAGTCTATAATATTTTTCTGTTGGGTCTTTCCCCAGTTTTGGTATCAGGATAATATGGCTTCATAAAAACAATTTTGTAGTGTGCCTTTCTTTTCTGATACAGAGAGTAATTTCAGAAGCACTGATGTTACTACTTCTTTCAAAGTATGGCAAAATTCATCAGTGAATCCATCTGAGTCTGGAATTACCAATCTGAAATTATTTCTACGCTTTATTTTACTTTTTTTATGGCTTTTTGATCCCACCAAATAACTTTATTCACACAAACATCCCTTAATTTACAAAGCTTCAGTCATTCATACGCATTAGGGGGTTCCATAGTGTTAAAGGAACTTATCTATAGTGTATTATACTAACCCAAGTAAGCCAAGTACAAAAAATGTTCCTGTAAAGTTGTTCACACATAGGTTCTTTATTACCAGCTTGGACTCTACCCTTTAAGTCAAGATTCAAGTTACAGGGTCAGGATGGTAGCACATCCCTTTAAATCCCACACTTAAAAGGGAGAGGCAGATGAACTTCTGTGAGGTAGCAAAACCTGGCCAGATACGGCTACACAGTTAAGACTCTGACTCAAACAACAACAAAAAAGATCCAAGCTATACCTGAGTAGAAGTCTCTGAACCACCCAACCCACTACAGCAAGTTATATATCTCACTGCCAATGAGAAAAGAAACTAAAGGGACTGAATCAGGTCAAGGATGAAGAACATGTGAAATTCTAGGGTATCCCATATTTTAAAACTTGTATCTAATACTAAAAGACACCTAGAGACATGGGATAAAACAAGAAGGGACTCTCCAAAAAAAAAAAAACAAAAACAAGAAACCAACTGTGTTAAACAGATCAAATTCCATACATTAAAACTCCACCCCTCCCCTTCACTGAGCACCATTACAAAGCACTAATCGATATAGCTTGAAATTTTAAAAAATAAAAAAAAGTAACAAAAAAATTGAATGAGGTAACCCAGATCGAGAAAGAGAAATATAATATGTACTCACTCATAAGTACTCACTCATAAAGCCAAGAATAACAAGCCTACAGTCCACAACCCTAGAGAACCTAGATAACAAAGAGGATCCTAACCTACATGGATCTACGCATGAAGGATAAAAAGACAAGATGTCCTGAGTAAATTGGGAACATGGGGGGCAGAGGAGAGGGTGGAAGGAGAGTGGGCAAAAAATGTATAGCTAAATAAAAATAATAGAACAAAACAAACAAACAAAAACCCCTCTTTTTCCCCCAAGTTTTGGGCACTCACTTGAGATGCCCAACCTGACTTTTTGGAAGAGTGCACCTTAATTTCTACTTCGTAACTTTAACCAAGTCTGCTATATTAACCAGATTCAAGTCATCAAAAATTAAGATATTCAATTCTTCTTATCTATTCACTAAAGGTCCACACTCATATATATTCTTACTGTGTAATATGACTTTAAGTTCCACCAGCAGCTTCTTTGATCCTCCGTGACTTGTCCCTGGGAGCTTCTGCATTGCTTCCCCCTTCTTGTTTAGTATTTCAATTCTTAGTGCACCTGTGAGAATGCCCAATGTGAAAAGACAGTCACAACCACCCACCAACAGTCTGGAAGGTCTTCTTGTTATATTTCAATAGTCTATAGTTTTTATACATTAGAAGCAGACAAATTTTTTAAAAGAAAGACAAAACCAACAGAGGAGATATTAGAAAACATACCAATTGGGGTTCCGGCAGGCCTAATTTCATTTGGCAATAATTCATCTCCTTCAGGCCAAGTTATAGACAGCCTATCAGGGAGCCTGTTACAAAAACAGCATATTAATGTTTTGTGAATCTAGTTACTTACAGCATTAATTTGAAAAATGCAAATTACCAGATTAGGTACTACTGCTACATTCTGAGAAGTTAAACCTAATCTTGTTATGCCTAATAAAAAGCCAAGATAAAAATCCACCTTGATATTAACACTTAGATGTAATTTTTCTTTATTTACAGTACAAATGTCCCTTTAAAGACAAAATAAAATAAGCATCACTAGCTTGATCCAGAAATAGAAACATCATCCACTTCATTTTCTTTCCTTTTCCTGTTCAATTTTAAGGTGATAGCGATAGGATCCTCTACATCAATACATGCTGTCCTGGAACATATGGCATAGCTCAGGCTGGTCATCAATGTCCCTCACCTCAGTGTCCTGGGGCAGAGGGACAGCTGCTTCTACCCTACTGGCTTCTTCCTTCTAGTGTTCTTCATTTCTTACAAAGTGCTCATTTCCTCCAGCTTTCAGTCCCCCCACCCCAATGCCTGTGTTAAGGTATAAATAAATGTGACACTTTAGACAAGTTTTCTCTTTTTCTAAAAATCTAGGTTCCTGTCTAACTACAACTCTCAATATTTAATGTCAAAGAGTTCACTTCAGAGCACATAACATGTATGAGAATACTAAATAGTACTTCCAAATATATATTTAGATCCAAGAATTTAAATAAATATATTCAAAAATTATACTATATATATTTCATTATATATTATATATTATACTAATATTAAAAAATTATAATATATATTTCCCTTCTTTTTGAGACAGGCTATCATTACAGAGGCCTGGCTGGCTGGCCATGTAGACTAGGCTAGCTTTTAATCTCAATATAGATTCACCTGCCTCTGCATCCCACATGTATCACTGTGCCCAACCCAAATTATTATTTTGTTTAGCCTTGATTTTTGAAACTTGACTTACCTTGCCATTTCATCTTCTACATATTTTTTTATTGTTTTCTCAGCAACAGTCCTGTCCAGCTTTGCAATAGGCACTGTTTTTATTTCATCGTACAGCGCCTGGGGTTCCTGAATAAGAATTTACACCAACATTGCAAAGATAACAACTTAAAGTAAGCTGTTAGTTACTAAACAAACCAACCCATTTATTTCTCTCAAAGACATCAATTTTATCCTAATTAAGTACACAAATGAGGGTAACTATTCTTTTTTTTTTTTTTTTTTTTTTGGTTTTTTGAGACAGGGTTTCTCTGTGGCTTTGGAGCCTGTCCTGGATCTAGCTCTGTAGACCAGGCTGGTCTCGAACTCACAGAGATCCGCCTGCCTCTGCCTCCCGAGTGCTGGGATTAAAGGCGTGCGCCACCACCGCCCAGCGAGGGTAACTATTCTTACACTTGACTATTTTCACTTTTAAAAAATCTATCTTTAAAATTTATTATTACTGGGCTTTGAGATGGCTCAGAGTTTAAGAACACTAGCTGCTCTTTCAGAAGTCCTGAGTTCAAGTTTCCAGAAACCACATGGTGGCTCACAGCCATCTATGAGATCTGGTACTCCATGTCTGGCATGCAGACATACAAGCTGGCAGAACACACTGTATATAGTAAGTAGATATTTTAAAAAATTATTATGGCGCATTTGCATAGAGTACGTGCGTGGGTGCATGTGTGGAATCCTCCCCTTCCACTTCTAGCACCTGTTCTCATGTTTTTATTTAACCTGCACAATCCTATAAAATCCAAATTACAAGAAACAAGCGTAAGGGGAAAACTTTTATCCTGGAGTTACATTTTTGTTCTGTTTTGTTTTTCGAGACAGGATCTCGCTGTTTAGCTCTGGTTGTCCTGGAACTCGCTCTGTAGGCCAGGCTGGCCTTGAACTCACAGAGATCCACCTGCCTCTGGCTCCCAAGTGGTGGGATTAAAGACATGCACCACAACTGCCCAGTGGAGTTACATATTCTTAAAAAATAAAATTCTGTCTAGTGATTACTCGTCTCTGAACCTGGTGGAATATATGTATATATGACACGCAAATTTATGGAACAGAAAGAAAACTATGCTGACAGCAATCACTTCATTAAATAGGGAAAAATGCAAGCCAATTTTAAAATATCATTCCCTTTATTCCAATATTTACATAAAAGTGGTGCCACGAGACTTTCAATACGCATCGGTCACTTGCTTTCTTACCATTGCGATCTGAACTTCACCTCCTGTAGCATACACTTCTCCATCATGATCACCATAAAGGAAGAACCTTACTATGCTTCCATAAAAGAGAGGCAGTGTCTTGACTGTCTTGACCTGATATTTAACATAAATTCTCAGATTAATATTTTCTAAGAGAAAACAGGTTTAATAATGTAACTGGCATGAATTTGAAAACCACTCTTGTTCACAATGACTTCATACCAATGAAGCAAGCAAATTATATGTGAGATTTAGCACTTACTGGTGGCAAATCTGTGTTAAGACAAGAGCTTCTTCATGCAGATATGTCAATCTAAGCATGTGTTCATAGACTTTGACAAGTTAACAATTCCATCAAATACATTAGATCAAAACCTGTATGTGTGTGTGTGTGTGTGTGTGTGTGTGTGTGTGTGTGTGTGTATGTGTGTACTTTGAGATAGAAGAAATGGGAAGGGAAGAGAGAACAGGAGAGGGGGAGAGGGAGAGAGAAAACTGCCTCTGCAGAGAGAATGGCAGAAAAAAGGCTTGGAACTTTTTGCGTCAGGTCTGATGGGTCTATTTATAATCCCTGCACTTGGAGCTGGGCAGTAGATCACTCAGTCACAGGTCAGCCTAAGTCACATGGTGACACTGTCTCTCAAAACTCAAAATCTCTATGTCTTCCCTAGAATCAATAGCTTCAGAAATTTAAAAATAAATCAAAACCACTATAAGCTATCTTGATTCATATGTACATTAGGTAGCAGGAAAAAAAACAACCAACTTAATGGTTTTTATTTTTCAGAAAAGATTGTGTGTGTCCATGCTGAAATATCTAAAAAGCATTTGCTCAAGTCCATGAAGCAGCTGATAAGCTGATTATTCTCACAGCCCTGCAACACCTGACCTGGCTTCAGGGGTACTCTAAGTTCTCCTAGTTCCCTCTCAGCCCACCATATACCCTTTCCGTCTGACACCAGCTCCCTCTGTCCTCATCTAAATGTCATAAAAACCCCAGTCCTTGGCTTCTTCAGCCACCCTCACTACTTCTAGGACTTTAACTGTGTGATGGCACCCCTCACAGTGAGAGGGAAGTCATGTCTTCCTAATTGGCAACTGTTGAGTATTTCCAAGCTTCTTCTACTTGAGGTTACTGTAAATGCTACTTTTGACCCAAAGCATGTTATAGATTTGCTCTTCTAAGTCCTGGCATCATCCAATGGCAGAAAATTCTCTCTTCTCCTAATCATTCTCTTCATTCAAATCACCTTTGTTTTACCTAGGTCTTTACTGTTCCCAATTTTAGGTTAGAATATTCTAAGAACAAAGCACATTTCAATCTCTGCATGTTCACAATGCATTTAAAATCAGAAAATACTTTTCAGCAGCAAAATACAACTAAAAAACTAAAACTACTCTTTTCAGTCTCCCTCTCAAAGAGGCAGCTTCTGTCTCTCCCTTCTCCCCTTCCCCCTCTGTCTCTCTCTTTCTCTCTTTCTCCCCTTTCCCCTCCATAACCCACTAAATAAATATCCAACCTCAAAAAAAAAAATAAAACTAAAAATTACTTTACCACATATTAAGCCAACACTGCCACTCCAAGTGAATAAAGACAACGTAAGAATACTTTGTTAATGCAGCTTTGGCAATAAACAACATTTTTAAGACACAATAAATTGTATATTGAAATTGATTTCTTTTTCACTCTTTACAGGCTTCAAAGAAACATAAGCATTGTTGTAGTTGATAGACTCTGGTGCACCTAACATAGTTGGCAATTCTACTAAGAACTTAATTTGAACGTAGGCTGCACCTACCAGTTGTCCTGCTTTGTATATTTTTCCGTCCCACTCTATTGCTGAGTATGTTGCCCAGGGGCCTTGCTTTTTGGAGGGAAGATCAGGACGTGTAATCACTCCTTTAAAAAGTGTAAATTTTATTTGTTTGTCATACTTTTCATGACAGTCCTTCAGCCATAAAGCAAATTCTCTGTCAATTTTCATTCTCTGCTCCTGTAAAGATTTAAAATGTTCTATGAAATATTGATAAACAGATACAGCCTTAGAAACCAGTCACTCATTTCATTTTCCTTTCACATATCACATGTCAAAAAACCTAGGTAAAAATTAAAATATCTTGCCAGATCTTTTCAACAATTTATGAAATTTAATAAAATAAGGTTTTCCTTGTGACATTCTTTATGCCATATTTATACAGAAAAATGGAGCAAAATTTAAAATGACTTAACTTACAAGAATGAACACCTACAGAAACTGTTATGTGATGTACTTTGGCAGCTAAGTATTACATTGATGTAGGAGGGTCAGCTGTCTATGTGTTACTTTCATTGGTTAATAAAGAAACTGCCTGGGCTTTTTGATAGGACAGAATTCAGACAGGTGGAGTAGACCGAACAGAATGCTGGGAGAAAGAAAGCAGAGTCAGGCAGACGCCATGAAGCTCTGGCCCAAGATGGATGCAGGTTAGAATCTTCCTGGTAAATCACCACCTTGTGGTGCTACACAGATTATTAGAAATGGGTTAATCAAGATGTGAGAGTTAGCCAGTAAGAGGCTAGAGCTAATGGGCCAGGCAGTGTTTAACTGAATACAATTTGTGTGTTGTTATTTTGGGTGTAAAGCTAGCCGTGCGGGATGAAAAGCAGGCCTGCTCTCCTCATCACTACATTACATTACTGAAAGAGTAGCACACAGTAAATGACTCTGAGGTATGTAGGTATAAAAGAGCACAATTGTCTTATTAAACTTTTAAAAATTTATACACAATGGGATCACTTTGTTTCATTACCAGTGCATGCATTTTAAATCTGATCAATCTCAAATCACATTTCATCCAAAAGTATTTCATAAGCATATGCACCCTTTGGTAATTCGCAAAACAAGGCCAAATTTGAACAGTTAAGGGGTAGTGAAGTAGCTCAGCCAGTAAAGACACTTATCATCAAGCACAGAGACTCAAATTCCATCTTTAGAACTCCCATAGTGGAAAGAGAAAATTGATTCTAGCAAGTTGTCCTCTCATCTCTACATGCATGCCCTGGAACATGCACATGAACCCGTGTAAAAACAAAAAAATTATTAAAGCCTTAGAGAGTAGTTAATGTTCAGTTCCCATGCAACACAATTACAGGTAGCTGTTATTAAGTGGAGATGCTTGATGATTACAAAGTCTCAATATTAAGAGCTACTAAAGCTGTGTATGGTGGTATATGCATATAATTCCAACTCTTGGGAGACAGAGACAGGAGGACCAGGAGTTCAAGGCCAGGTTAGGCTATAAAAGGTTTGAGGCAAGCCTGCCATAATGAGACTTTTCTCAAATGTGTGTGTGTGTTTGTGTGTGCGCATGCACGCATGTGCGTATATGTAGAAGGTGTCTAATAAAGGCAGGTAAATTTTATCCACAGTTTAATCAACTTGAAAATTTTAGTGTAATGACCAGTTAAAAGCTTAAGAAAAAAAAAATCACCAAAGCCTTAAAAAAAAACCTTAACTGATACTGCAAAGCAAAAATGTTCTACACATTGATGGGGTACTAAGAAATACTGAACACACACATATATATGTATGTAGATAGAGACATAGAGATTATATAATATTCAAGTCTGATTAAACTGGCTAAGGAAATGACTTAGCTGTTAAGCGCACTTGCTGCTCTTTGGGTGAGTCGCCGCTTCTAAGTCTAGTTGTATGAGAACTGATGCCCTCCTTTGGCCTTCACAGATATGTGTACTTGCATATGCACACGCACACACATACACAGTTTAATGTTTATTTCAACAAACTCAATTATTGAAACACAGTAGTCTTTTGAGAAAATGAATCTAAATATACAAAATATTAGTAAAAAGCTGCTTAATGTACAGGTCTGCATTTATTTAAGAAGAGATCATTGGCAAATATTCAAAGCTTGACATTTAAAAGGCATACCTGTCCATTTAAGATTCTTGTAAAAAGGGTGTTCTTATCTTTCAATTTCAGCTCAAGATCCATAAATGTCAGTTTATTTGTGCTGACCTGAAATTTGTCATTAGTGAACAATGCACCAGATATTCTATTAAAGCACTCAATTGGGGCAAGCCCTCTCTTCTTAGGAGGAGCACACCAGTCAAAACTGCAACAGAACAAAATTATTGGTCAGTAAAAAGATTAGGTTAACAAATGCCAGCCCAGACTACTATACCCAGCAAAATGTTCAATTATAACATATGGAGAAAAAAAAATTGTACTATAAAACCAAATTTAATTGTATTTACAAATACAGCTCTACAGAAAGCACTAGAAGGAAAACTTCAACCTGAAGTGCTGTGGGAACTCCTTCAGCCAACAGCTTTTAAGATTCTGGCTCACTTTGGGCATGGTCGTCTTATGTACTAAAAACGCAAACAGAAAGCGTGGGGCGGGGAGGGGAGGGGCGCTTCACTGCTGGATTCAGGTCCAGTTCCCAGTGCACACAGAAGACTGAGGATCACTAGTCTTTCTGTCAGTTTACCCTTAATAAGTAAACCTTTGCTATATTCTATCCAGGCTAGTGTGGGAACTCTTTTGTACAGCAACACTGAAGATGTTAATTACACCCAAGGAACTCAAGAAATAAATAATCTCAGACAAAAATATCAAAGGGGGAGTACCCACACCATAATAACATAACAGGAGTCAATAAACACTGATCACTGATTTCTCTCTTAACATCAATGTCACAATTTCCCAATAAAAAGACACAAACTTAAAGAATGGAAAGAGGGCTGGGCGGTGGTGGCGCACGTCTTTAATCCCAGCACTCGGGAGGCAGAGGCAGGCCTGGTCTACAAGAGCTAGTTCCAGGACAGGCTCCAAAACCACAGAGAGACCCTGTCTCGAAAA
>NW_004949118.1:380426-383149 GCF_000317375.1 Microtus ochrogaster | reverse complement strand
GAGGACTTGAGTTTGATCCAAGGAACCCATAAAAAAAAAAAAAAAAAAAAAAAAAAAAAAAAAAAAAAAAAAAAAAAAAAAAAAGAATGGAAAGAGGATCAATCTTTCTGCTGTGTCAAAGAAACACACCTTAACCTCAAGGATAGACATTACCTCAGGGCAAAAATTTGGGCAAAAATATTCAAGTAAATGGACCTAAGAAACAAGTTTAGCCAAATTAATATCTGACAAAAATAGACTTCGAACCAAAATTAATTAGAAGAGATAGGGAAGGACACTAAGCACTCAGAGAAAAATTCACCAAGAGGACATTTCAGTTCTTAACAGCTGTGCACCAAACATGAAGGCACCCAAGTTCATGAAAGAAACAGTACCACAGCTAAATCCACAGTCTGACCTCACACACAGATAGTGAGAGACTTCACTCTTACCAAGAGTCAGTTTATCCAGGAAAAAAAAAAACTAAACGGGAGAAATGCTGGAGCAAACTGAAATCATAAACCAAGTGGACCTAACTGATATTTACAAACCATCTCACCCAAATCAAAAAAATATACCTTCTTCTCTGTACCTCATGGAACTCTCTCCAAAACTAACGACATACTTGGAAACAAAAAATCTCAAAAGCTACAAGAAATCAGAAAACCAGGCATCCTATAAGATCACCATAGACTAAGGCTGGCTATCAACAATAGAAACAACACACAATTTACAAAATCCTGGAAACTGAACAACTCAAAATTGAAAGAAAAATGTGTCAAGAAAGAAAATTCACAAGACAGGAAATTCACAGAATTATAAAGGCATATTTAAAAATCTGTACTCCACCAAACTGGAAAATCTAAAAAATTAAAAGAAACACATAATTTTCTCAATAGGTACTACTTACCAAAGTTAAATGAAGATCAGGTAAATAATTTAAATAGACCTATATAACCCCTAGTGAAACAGAAGCTGTAATTAAAAGTCCCCCCACCATCAAAAAAAAAAGCCCAGGGGCAGACAGTTTTAGCAAAGAATTCTATCAGATTTTCAAAGAAGAGTCAATACCAATACTCCTAAAGTATTCCACAAAATAGAAACAGAAGGAACGATGGCCAATTCACTTTATGAGGCCATACTTACCCAAGATACGCAAACAACATAATTAACAATGAAAGAGAATTATAGACCAATTTTCCTTATGAATATAGATGCAAAAATACTCAAAAAAAAAAAAAAAACACTTGCAAACCAAATCCAAGAACACATCAAAGCGATCAACCACCATGATCAAGTAGGCTTCATCCTAGAGATGCAGGGATGGTTCAACATATGAAAACTAGTACATGTAACCTATCTTTTTTTTTTTTTTTTTGGTTTTTCGAGACAGGGTTTCTCTGTGGTTTTGAAGCCTGTCCTGGAACTAGCTCTTGTAGACCAGGCTGGCCTCGAACTCACAGAGATCCGCCTGCCTCTGCCTCCCAAGTGCTGGGATTAAAGGCGTGCGCCACCACCGCCCGGCAAATGTAACCTATCTTATAAATAAATTGAAAGAAAACAATAACAACACAATAATCTCAATGTATGCCAAAAAAGTCTTTGACAAAAATCTGTCACCCATCATGACAAAATTCCTGGAGAGAGATACAAGGGACATGACCGAACATAATAAAAGCAATTTACTGCAACTCCTAGCCAACATCAACTTAAAAGGACAGAAAATCAAAATTCTACTAAAATCAGGAAAAGACAAAAAGCCTACTCTCTCCAATATCTCTTCAATATAGCTCTTGAAATCCTAGCTAGAACAATTAAGACACTTAAGGAAATCAAGGAAGAAGCCAAAGTATCTTCATTTGCAGAAGATATAATAGTACACATAAATGACTTGAAATATTTCACTGGGGCTGGGGGTTGAGGAGATGGCTCAGCAATTAAGAGCACTGGTTGCTCTTCCAGAAAACCTGGGTTCAATTCCTAACACCCACATGGTGGCTCATAACTGTCTGTAGCTCCAGGTGCAGGGGATCTGACACCCACGGACAGACATACATGTAAGCAAAACACCAATGCACACAAAATAAAAGTAGGTACTACTTAAAATTCCACTAGGGAACTCCTACAGCTGATAAACACTTCCAGCAAAGTAGCTGTATATAAAATTTACTTTCAGAAATGAGCAGACATCCTACATACAAATCACAAATATACTAAGAAAGCAATCACGGAAACACCACCTTTTAGAATAGCTTCAAATAATATTAAATATTTTGAGGTATCTCTAACCAAGCAAGTGAAAGATTTGTATGTTAAAAACTTTAATGCACTGAAGAAACAAATCGACAAAGATATTAGAAGACTATCCACATGGATTAATACGGGGGAGGGGGGAGCTATCCTACCAAGAACAATCTACAAATTCAATGAACTCCCTATCAAAATTCCAATGCAATTCTTCATGGATTTGAAAGGGCAATTTTCGGCATCATGTGGAAACTCAAAAAACCCAGGATATCTAAACAATCCTGGATGATGAATAACTGCTGGAGAGATCACCATACCGTCTTCAAAACTGCACTATAGTAATAAAAATAGCATGGCATTGACATAAACACAGACATACTGATAAATAGAATTAGATTGAAGATACAGACATAAAGCCGGGCGGTGGTGGCGCACGCCTTTAATCCCAGCACTTGGGAGGCAGAGGCAGGCGGATCTCTGTGAGTTTGAGACCAGCC